>NW_027650131.1:0-163000 GCF_965287045.1 Carcharhinus amblyrhynchos
CCTGGAATTCAGTTACAAGTGGTGTACCTCAGGGATCTGTTTTGGGGCCACTGCTGTTTGTCATTTTTATAAATGACCTAGATGAGGGTGTAGAAGGATGGGTTAGTAAATTTGCTGATGACACCAAAGTCGGAGGAGTTGTAGACAGTGAGGATGGATGTTACAGTTTGCAGAGGAACATAGATAAGCTGCAGAGCTGGGCTGAGAGGTGGCAGATGGAGTTTAATGTGGAAAAGTGTGAGGTGATTCACTTTGGTAAGAGTAACAGGATTAGAGAACATTGGGCTAATGGAAGGACTCTTGGTAGTGTTGACGAGCAGAGAGATCTCGGTGTACATGTGCATAGATCCCTGAAAGTTGGCACCCAGGTTGATAAGGTTGTTAAGAAGGCGTACGGTGTGTTAGCTTTTATTGGTAGAGGGATTGAATTTCGGAGCCGTGAGGTCATGTTGCAACTGTACAAAACTCTGGTGCGGCCGCACTTGGAGTATTGGGTACAGTTCTGGTCGCCGCATTATCATAAGGATGTGGAGGCATTGGAAAGGATACAGAGGAGGTTTACCAGGATGTCGCCTGGTATGGTGGGAAGGTCTTATGAGGAAAGGCTGAGGGACTTGAGGTTATTTTCGTTAGAAAGAAGAAGGTTAAGAGGTGACCTAATTGAGGCATACAAGATGATCAGAGGGTTAGATAGGGTGGACAGTGAGAGCCTTTTTCCTCAGATGGTGATGGCTAACACGAGGGGACATAGCTTTAAATTGAGGGGTGATAATTATAGGACGGATGTCAGAGGTAGGTTCTTTACTCAGAGGGTAGTAAGGGTGTGGAATGCCCTGCCTGCAGCAGTTGTGGACTCACCAACTTTAAGGGCAGTGGATAGGCATATGGATAACATTGGAATAGTTTAGGTTAGAGGGTCATTAGATTGGTTCCACTGGTCGGCTCAACATCGAGGGCCGAAGGGCCTGTACTGCGCTGGAATGTTCTATGTTCTATGAAACCAGAGCACCCAGAGGAAACCCACGCAGACACGGGGAGAACATGCAGACTCCACACAGACAGTGACCCGAGTCCGGGAATTGAACCCAGGTCCCTGGCGCTGTGAGGCAGCAGCGCTAACCCCGCTGTGCCACCCTTTTTAACTTGTCCTATCTCACAACGTGTACACAGCTCCTTTAAAAAACATCTCGGGCGCTGATTCTTTCGGCTGACACTGTCGTTGCGATCTATCTGAGGGCTTTTGAAATATAAATCGAAAGTGAAAGGCAGAGGCAATACTTCTGCAAACTTCAGTGGCAGAGGCAATGTGAGAACAGCCAAATGTTCTGCTCTGGATACAATGAGACCCGAATAATAAACAGCCTGTGAGTGTAGCAATATAACATCCACAATATAATACAGAAGGTTATACATACAACAACCCACGATTGTGTTCGACTCCAGATCTTCGTACTGACTGCAGGACCACACCTCACTAATCTTTATATCCCACACACACACCCTATCAGAACTCCCTTCTGCTAAACTGCACCAAATTCATCATCTTCCAGTAAATTTCTGATGATTATTAAATTGAGTGTTTTGCAGATGAATGTACACAACAACAGGGCTTCATCCTGAATGCAAAGTTGGGTTCTCTGCAGTTTAAAAAACTCCGTCAATGATTTTAATTTGATTTATTATTGTCACCTGTACTGGGATACAGTGAAAAGTATTGTTTCTTGTGCACTACAGACAAAGCATACCGTTCATAGAGTACAGAGGGGAGAAGGAAAGGAGAGGGTGCAGAATGTAGTGTTACAGTCACAGCGAGGGTGTAGAGAAAGATCAACTTAGTATAAGGTAGGTCCATTCTTAACTATGGTGTCGGCATGGGGGGGACCAGGACAGGCTGTTGGTGATCTGGACACTTAAAGCTTGAAGCTCTCTCAACCATTTCCACATTGTCCTCGTTGATGTAGACAGGGGCATGTTACACAAGAACATAAGAACATAAGGAATAGGAGCAGGAGTTGGCCATCTAGCCCTTCGAGCCTGCCCCGCCATTCAATAAGATCATGGCTGGTCTGAAGTGGATCAGTTCCACTTTCCCGCTTTCTCCCCACAACCCTTAATTCTCCTGTCTGTCAGAAACCTATCTACCCGTGACTTAAATATATTTAGCGAGGCAGCCTCCACCACTTCAACGGGCAGAGAATTCCAGAGATTCACCACCCTTTGAGTGAAGAAGTTCCTCCTCAACTCCGATCTAAACTGCTCCCCCACTTATCTTGAGGCTGTGCCCTCTAGTCCTGCTGTCCTTTCTAAGCGGGAAGAATCTCTCTACCTCTACCCTATCCATCCCCTTCATTATCTTATACGTCTCTATAAGATCCCCCCTCATCCTTCTAAACTCCAACAAGTACAGACCCAGTCTATTCAGTCTCTCTTCATAGGCTAACCCCCTCATCTCCGGTATCAGCCTAGTGAACCTTCTCTGCACTCCCTCCAAGGCCAATAGAACCTTCCGCAAGTGCGGCAACCAAAACTGCACACAGTACTCCAGCTGCGGCCTCACTAGTGCCCTGTACACTTGCAGCAAGACCTATCTACTTTTATATTCTATCCCCCTCGCTATAAAGGCCAGCATCCCATTCGCCTTCCTGATCACCTGCTGCACCTGCAGACTGGGGTTTTGCGATTCGTGCACAAGGACGCCCAGATCCCTCTGCACCGTCGCCTGCTGCAGCTTTTCACACTTTAAATAATAATCCCTCTGACTATTATTCCTGCCAAAGTGGATAACCTCACACTTGCTAACATTATACTCCATCTGCCAGGTCCTCACCCACTTTTCTTCTGCTTTACGCTACCTGAAGTCGATGACAATCTCCTGGGTTTTGTTGATCCTGAGGGAGAGATTATTGTCACTACACCAGTTCACCAGATTCTCGATCTCATTCCTGTACATTGCCACGTGTACTGGGATACAGTAAATGGTCAAATGGTTCCTTTCTTTTACACTGCTGCATTTGTTCATCTTGGAAGATGCTGCCTTTTCCAGAACAGCAGCAACCAGAGTTCTTGCCTTAACCCTTTCAGGGACAATGTCTTCTGAAAGTTAATGTTTATTTATTAATAGTCACTAATAAGGCTTACATTAACACTGCAATGAATTTACTGTGAAAATCCCCTAGTTGCCACACTCCGGCGCCTGTTCGGGTTACACTGAGGGAGAATTTAGCACGGCCCAATCCACCCTAACCAGCACGTCTTTCAGACTGTGGGAGGAAACCGGAGGAAACCCGTGCAGACATGGGGAGAATGTGCAGACTCCACACAGACAGTGACCCGAGCCGGGAATCGAACCCGGCTCCCTGGTGCTGTGAGGCAGCAGTACTAACCCAATTTGACAATCCCAGTGGGTGAGTGATACCTGAGGTTCAGTGGTCCCTGAACACTGGAAGTATTGGACCGATTCCAATCCAAAATTCCTGTGAATCCATCAGCTCCAGTTCCATAAGGGAGCTCGTGTCCCACAGCAGCACCCAACACTGGGGACCCTCCAAAAACATCACAGACAGAGACGCACCGTGGGAGGGTCAGGGCTGAGGGGGGGTCAGTGACAGATTGACGGGGGGGTCAGTGTCAGATTGAGGGGGGGTCAGTGTTAGATTGAGGGGGGGGTCAGTGTTAGATTGAGGGGGGGGGTCAGTGTCAGATTGAGGGGGGGTCAGTGTCAGATTGAGGGGGGGGTCAGTGTCAGATTGAGGGGGGGTCAGTGTCAGATTGAGAGGGGGGTCAGTGTCAGATTGAGAGGGGGGGGTCAGTGTCAGATTGAGGGGGGGGTCAGTGTCAGATTGAGGGGGGGTCAGTGTCAGATTGAGGGGGGGGTCAGTGTCAGATTGAGAGGGGGGGGTCAGTGTCAGATTGAGGGGGGGGTCAGTGTCAGATTGAGGGGGGGTCAGTGTGGGATTGAGGGGGGGGTCAGTGTCAGATTGAGGGGGGGGGTCAGTGTCAGATTGAGGGGGGGGTCAGTGTCAGATTGAGGGGGGGGTCAGTGTCAGATTGAGGGGGGGTCTGTGTCAGACTGTGAGGGGGGGGTCAGTGTTGAAGAATGGGCAGGCAGTTTGATGCTAAATGTGGAATAAATGAAAGGGAGAGCTGGAGTCTAATGTTACAGTTGTACAGAACGTTGGTTAGGCTGCATTTGGAGAACTGTGTCCAGTTCTGGTCACCTTACTACTGGAAGGACGTGGAGACTCTGGAGAGAGTGCAGAGGAGGTTTACCAGGATGTTGCCTGGTATGGAAGGACTGGGGTATGAGGAAAGATTGAGTAAACTGGGGCTCTTTTCGTTTGAAAGACGGTGCCCCACACACACATCCTGAACCAGTAACTGTACCCCACACACACTGCCCCACACACACATCCTGAACCAGTAACTGTACCCCACACACACTGTCCCACACACACACACCCTGAACCAGTAACTGTGCCCCACACACACTGCCCCACACACACATCCTGAACCAGTAACTGTACCCCACACACACTGCCCCACACACACACACACCCTGAACCAGTAACTGTACCCCACACACACTGCCCCACACACACACACCCTGAACCAGTAACTGTACCCCACACACACTGCCCCACACACACACACACCCTGAACCAGTAACTGTACCCCACACACACTGCCCCACACACACACACCCTGAACCAGTAACTGTACCCCACACACACTGCCCCATACACACACAAACCCTGAACCAGTAACTGTACCCCACACACACTGCCCCACACACACACCCTGAACCAGTAACTGTACCCCACACACACACACACACACACCCTGAACCAGTAACTGTACCCCACACACACTGTCCCACACACACACACACACACCCTGAACCAGTAACTGTACCCCACACACACTGCCCCACACACACACACACCCTGAACCAGTAACTGTACCCCACATACACTGCCCCACACACACACACCCTGAACCAGTAACTGTACCCCACACACACTGACCCACACACACACACCCTGAACCAGTAACTGTACCCCACACACACTGCCCCACACACACCCTGAACCAGTAACTGTACCCCACACACACTGCCCCATACACACACAAACCCTGAACCAGTAACTGTACCCCACACACACTGCCCCACACACACACCCTGAACCAGTAACTGTACCCCACACACACACACACACACACACACACACACCCTGAACCAGTAACTGTACCCCACACACACTGTCCCACACACACACACACACACCCTGAACCAGTAACTGTACCCCACACACACTGCCCCACACACACACACACCCTGAACCAGTAACTGTACCCCACACACACTGCCCCACACACACACACCCTGAACCAGTAACTGTACCCCACACACACTGCCCCACACACACACACCCTGAACCAGTAACTGTACCCCACACACACTGCCCCACACACACTCACACCCTGAACCAGTAACTGTACCCCACACACACTGCCCCACACACACACCCCCTGAACCAGTAACTGTACCCCACACGCTCTCCCATGTCCAATTCCCCCTCATGGGGGCTAGTATAGAATTCTAGTGTCAGGTTGATTGAAGTTTTAGTTTGACTATAATAACTAGACTAGATTCAGGTGATTATAAAGTGCCTGATATATATAGTGAGAATTCACAATGTGCCTGGAACAAAATATACAAAGGTATTATAAACTGTGAAGTTATTATAAACTGCAAAGGTATTAGAAACTGTAAAGTTATTAGAAACTGCATGAGCACACATTAACCAAGTATTCTAAGCTTCAATTGTATCTTCATTGTCTGTGTCTTGTGCACCTTGGAGAACTTTGTTCTGAATGCAGCACGATGGGGAAACAGAGTGGGAGACAGACCAAATTCTTTTAATACAATGGGGCACAGAAAGGCAGCTTCTCTTCTCTGTTTCTGGATACACGACAGCAAGGGTAAATCATAGGCCTGTTATTGAAGGGGGTAAATTCGTTGCTGGGTAGCGAGACTGGAGCAATCTCTCCAGCTGCTAAAGGAGGCCCAGGTTCCAGCGAAAGAGTGACTCCTTTCACCAATTAAAAATTACAGATGTTAATAATGGCCTTGGTGACTGGATCAGGTTCCCCAGGGTAAAGGGGACAGAACCTACATGGACAAGAAGCTAATAATCTCCCATTCCTGTTGGCAGATGGAACGTTGTTGGCTACGGTAATAATGTTGAATATTGTGGTTGGGTCTCTGGTCTGATTGACGAGACTGTCTTGGATATTGAAATGTTCAGAATAATATGATGATTTTACCGAGAAATATTATACCCTCAGTGACTGTGTCTCTCTCTCTCCTGGTGTATCCATTATCAAATAAATTCCTTTGTGTTCTTTAATTATAAACTATCTTTCACTGTCTATGTATTGGTTGATAGCTGAGAACATTCCTCTTCAACCCCTAAGCTACAGGTCATTGGCACAGTAAGTAGTCTCACAACACCAGCTTATACCATGGCTACACATCTTTGGACACTAAGGGACAATTTAGCATGGCCAATCCACCCTAACCTACACATCTTTGGACACTAAGGGACAATTTAGCACGGCCAATCCCCCCTAACCTACACATCTTTGGACACAAAGAAAACAAACAAAGAACAATCCAGCACGGGAAACAGGCCCTTCGGCCCAACAAGCCCACGCCGCCATCTTAACAAAGCATTTTCCTACACCTACCTTGACCCGTGCGTATGCGTATAGTATCCCCATTGGAAAGCAGATTCAGGGGAGAATAATTTAGAGACAATTTGTTCCACCAATCAGCCTCAGAGCACATCTTTGGGGTGTGGGAGGAAACCGGAGCACCCGGAGAAAACCCACACAGACACGGGGAGAATGCGCAAACTCCCACAGACACTGGCCCAAATCCATGTATCTGCACAGCAAACAGTGATAGTCACTGAGCTGTCGGGGTGCCCATCTGCTGGTCCAGTTTTAAGCACATACAACTGACGTGAAGTACTGGGCTACTCTCAAAACATCCAAGAGCAGCCCACGCACGACCCCCCGTGTGAGTGCCCTACGTTAGACAACAAGGTGGACCGACACACCTGCAGAGTAAAAGAGAAAAAACATCAACACATGGAGCAGTAGATTTCCAGGAACATCCCAAGGCTCTGACCCTTATTTAAAACCGTCTCCTATAACCCTCCATCCCTGTTTCGCTCATGTGTCTATCTAAGTAAACCTTAAACAAGTCCAGCGTGTTTGCCTCCACCACCTTACTTGGCAGTGCATTCCATACCCCCACAACCCTCTGTGTGAAAAACCTCCCTCTAGCATCCAAATTATACCTCTCCCCCCTCACCTTAAGCCCATGGCCCCTCGTGATATTTGTCTCCAATCTAGGAAAAAGCCTGCCACTGTTTACATAAGAACATAAGAACATAAGAAATAGGAGCAGGAGTAGGCCATCTGGCCCTTCGAGCCTGCCCCGCCATTCAATAAGATCATGGCTGATCTGTCGTGGCTCAGTTCCACTTTCCCGCCCTCTCCCCATAACCCTTAATCCCCTCTCTTATCAAAAACCCATCAACCCGCTTCTTAAAAATATTTAGCGAGGCAGCCTCCACCACTTCAACGGGCAGAGAATTCCAGAGATTCACCACCCTTTGAGTGAAGAAGTTCCTCCTCAACTCCGTTCTGAACCGCCCCCCCTTTATCTTGAGGCTGTGCCCCCTAGTCCTACTGTCTTTTTTGAGCGGGAAGAGTCTTTCCACCTCTATCCTATCCATCCCATTCATCATCTTATACGTCTCAATGAGATCTCCCCTCATTCTTCTAAACTCTAACGAGTACAAGCCTAGTTTATTCAGCCTCTCCTCATAGCTCAACCCCCTCAACTCCGGTATCAGCCTAGTAAACCTCCTCTGCACTCCCTCCAGGGCCAAAATATCCTTGCGCAGGTGCGGCGCCCAAAACTGCACACAGTACTCCAGCTGCGGCCTCACCAATGCCCTATACAGCTGCAGCAAGACCTCCCTACTTTTATATTCAATCCCCCTCGCTATGAAGGCCAGCATCCCATTCGCCTTCCTGACCACCTGCTGCACCTGCAAGCTGGGTTTTTGCGACTCATGCACAAGGACCCCGAGGTCCCTCTGCACCGTCGCCTGCTGCAGTTTTTCGCCACGTAAGTAATAGTCCTTCCTACCATTCTTCCTACCAAAGTGGACCACCTCACACTTGCCAACATTAAATTCCATTTGCCATTTCCTGGCCCATTCGCCCAGCCTATCTAGATCCTTCTGCAGACTCTCCACACCCTCCGCACAATTTGCCTTTCCCCCAATCTTGGTGTCATCAGCAAATTTCGACACCCTACACTCGGTTCCCTCCTCCAGATCATCTATATAAATGGTAAATAGCTGAGGCCCCAGCACCGACCCCTGGGGCACCCAAGTAGTCACCAACCGCCAATCCGAATAGCACCCATTGACCCCCACTCTCTGCCTCCTATTTGACAACCAATCCTCTATCCACGCTAACACCCTACCCCCAACTCCATGTCCTCTGACCTTCTGCAGTAACCTCTTGTGAGGTACCTTATCAAACGCCTTCTGAAAATCCAGAAAGACCACATCCACCGGCTCTCCTCTATCCACCGCCCTAGACACATCCTCATAGAACTCCAGTAAATTTGTCAGACACGACTTCCCTTTAATGAAACCGTGTTGCGTCTGCCCTATCAAGCAATTCCCTTCAAGATGCCTCGCAATTTCCTCCTTAATGACGGATTCTAACATTTTACCTACCACAGACGTTAAACTAACCGGCCTGTAATTCCCCGCCTTTTGCCTGGCACCCTTCTTAAACAACGGCGTAACATTAGCCGTTTTCCAATCCTCCGGCACTTCCCCGGAATCCAGCGACGTCTGGAAAATAACCACCAAGGCATCCACTATCACCTCCGCCATTTCTTTCAGAACCCTCGGATGCATTCCATCCGGTCCTGGGGACTTGTCCACAATCAGCCCCTCCAGTCTGTCGAGCACCGCCTCTCTAGTAACAGTAATGTCATTAAGACCCTCCAGTCCTACCACCTTTCCATCTCTAACACCCGGCAAATTATTCACATCCTCCTCCGTGAAGACAGAAACAAAAAAGTTATTCAATACCTTAGCCATATCCCCATCCCCTACCACTAGGTCCCCTTTCTCATCCTCTAAAGGACCAACATTCACCCTAGCCAGCCTCTTCCTTTTTATATATTTATAAAAACTCTTGCTATCCTTTTTTATATTAAGCGCTAGCCCAGCCTCATAGCTTCTCCTACCCTCCTTTATCAACTTCTTTGTCAATCTTTGTTGACATTTAAACCTTTCCCAATCCTCTTCTCGCCCACTACTCTTAGCTACTCTAAATTCCTCCGCTTTTAATTTAACACTTTCCTTCACCTCCTTCGTTATCCACGGCTTATTACCTCTCCTCCTACGGTCCTTTTTGACCATCGGAATAAATTTCTGCTGAGCACCAAGAAAGATCTCCTTAAAGATCCTCCACTGCTCCTCAGCAGACCTACCTTCCAACGCACTCCCCCAGTCCACATTTGCCAATTCTTCTCTCATCCTACCGTACTCCCCTCTATTCAAACAAAGGATGCGTGTCCGGGAACCCACTTTCTCCTCCTCCATCTGCACCAGAAACTCCGCCATACAATGATCACTCTCCCCAAGAGGATCCTTCACCGCAAGGTCCCTAATTCTACCTGCCTCATTACATAGCACCAGATCCAAGATAGCTCGCTCCCTCGTCGGCTCCAACACACACTGTTCAAGGAAACTATCCCGGCAGCATTCCAAGAACTCCTCCTCGAGCCCACCTCGTCCAACATGGGTCGACCAATCAATATGCAGATTGAAATCTCCCATAACTACGGCCGTCCCATTCCTGCACGCCGCACTTACTTGCGCGTTAACAGCCCGCCCCACCTCCAGATCATTATTCGGGGGCCTATAGACGACACCCACCAGCGTCTTCCTCCCTTTGCTGTTCCTAATCTCCACCCACAACGATTCCACGTTCTGCTCTTTGGCTCCGATATCATCCCTTGCTACCACCCTGATGCTATCCTTAATCAGCAGAGCTACGCTCCCTCCCTTTTTCCTCCCGCCTATCCTTCCTAAACACTTGATAGCCCTGTACATTCAGCTCCCAGTCCATGTCACCCTGCAGCCACGTCTCTGTAATGGCCACCAGATCATATCCATTTGTGTCGATCTGCGCCACCAGCTCATCCACTTTATTCCGAATGCTTCGTGCATTCAGATAAAGCGCTTTCATCCCAGCCTTCACCTGGACCCTATTTGCCGTAACGCCACCAATTGGGACATCTTCGGCCTCTTCCCTAACCTGTACCCTATCCTTAACTTTAGACCTCGTAATGTCACCTACCCTCGCACCCTCCCCCCCCCTAATTAGTTTAAAGCCCTGTCTACAGTCCTCTTTACTCGATTCACCAACACTCTGGTCCCAGCACGGTTCAGACCAACCCCATCCCACCTGAACAGGTCCCACCTACCCCAATACTGATGCCAATGCCCCATAAATTCAAACCCATTCCTCCCACACCAATCCCTGAGCCACCCATTCACTTCCTTTATCCTGTCAACCCTACGCCCGTCTGCACTCGGTTCAGGCAGTAGCCCAGAGATAACCACCTTGTCGGTTCTACTTTTTAATTCCATTCCCAGCTTTTCATACTCCCTCCCCAGATCCTCAGTTCGCATTTTGCCTACGTCATTGGCACCCACATGTACCACAACGACCGGATTCTCACCCTCCCACTCCAGGTTCCTCTGCAGCCCAGATGTGACATCCCGGACCCGAGCACCAGGCAGACAACACACCCTTCTGTGCACTTTGTCATTGTGACAAAGGACAGTGTCAATACCCTTAACCCCACTATCCCCAATTACTACTACGTTCCTTTTCACCTGCTCTTTGCCTATGTCCTGCTGCATCACTGTACCGTGTGCAGTTTGCTCACCAACCTCACCTGCCTCGTCCTCTTCCAGACTGGAAGCAAGAACCTCAAACCTGTTATGCAGATTAAGAGGCTGAGGCCTCCGCTCCTCACCCTCCTTCCTCCTCCCAGCAGCCCCCTTTTGTCCCTGACCCTTAGATTTAGCCAGTCTAGGGGCACCCTCTCTCCCCCTGATGAGCCTCAGTGTCTGTAGCTCAGAGGCCAGCTCATCCACCTTGAGCTGGAGCTCCTCCAGCAACCTGCACTTACTGCAGACATGGTCACTGGGAAGGACCCTGGGGTCCACCAGTTCCCACATCATACAGAAACCACACATCACATGCCCCTCCATTATTCACTGTAATTTTTTATGGGGAAAAAATTTTTTTCCTTGTTTCTTGCTGTAGTAGTTTTGAAAAAATTTTTTTCCTTGTTTTCTTTTTCAAACAAACTCACCTGGCCTTTTTTCCTTCAAGCCCTTTTTGATATTAAGCCCTATTAGCTCACTCTGCTTCCCACTCACTCCGCTGCCCGCTCAGACGCTGCCCGCTGTCTACACCAGGCCTCCTTTTAAACCTGGCGCTGTTTTAAAGCAGGCTGGTCCACAAATGCCTTTTCACCACACCCTCAGAATTCTTAAAGCAGTAAATACAATAAATAAATGCTTTAAACAGTTCTACAAAGAGTAAAGTGCTTTAAACTTATTTTAAACAGGTTTTTAACAGGTAAAATCTTAGCTCTCTCTCTCTCAGCTCCAGCAAACAATGGAAGGCTTCACCGTGTGGCCCCTTGATAATTAAAGCAGGCTGGTCAGGCTGGGGGTTAGATTTGCACAGTCTCCCCCTACTCCCACCCACAGCCAGTAATGTTCCAGCAACTATACTAAGCATAGAACATGAGTAAGATTGGAAGATAGAATTATCCACACACACACACACACACACACACACACACACACACACTGTGCAAAGACAACATTAGGAGTTATACAGAGCAAAAATAGTGACGGATAGTGAGATATATTGAATACATTTCTGTTCATCATAAAAGCAGGGATCTCCACTATTTATCTAAAGCTATGATAATCTGGGGGTTTTTTTTGCCTGAACTGATTCAGAATAATGTAGCAATTATTCAATGTTCAGATCATGTCTCCAGAGTTATCTCCTGATTATCCCTTATTTTCCATCCAGACATGGAATTTCTTTGCCCTTCTTATTGAATATATTAATGCGTTTCTATTCTTTGATCATTTGAGTTCATAGTTGCACTCGGCAATCTTTTCTTTCTTGGCATCTCTGCTTTTTCTTTAGTATTTTTGTTTAGTGTGTACCCCCATGTAGAATATTACTTTCCCCTCAACCCTCTCCTTCCATTTTCATTCATTTCTGGATGTTTGATAATTGTTTCATTTCAATGGAATATGTTGATGGAGGTGGTTTGAAATACTCACCATTCTTGGTCTATATCACGGTGCGCCCACAATGCCACCCATCTCGTTTTCCCGCGCCCTTCTTTGACTGTTTTCTTTCTCCTCCCTCTGCATCTCCAGTTTTTGTTTTGTAATCGGGTGTAAACCCTTTCTCTCATCACCTTGAAACTTGCTATGTTACAGTCAGCGAGGACTCAAGGATCCCTCAGTTGATAGAATGATAGAAGCCTACAGTGCAGAAAGAGGCCCTACAGCCCATTGAGTTCATACCCATTGTGGTCCATTCCTCATTGGCAGATCCAAACATGAATATTGAATTGTTGTCTGTTCCTTTTCCCTTCATCCTCATTAATCAGGATATTCTGAATTAATTTAAGTAAAGATTGTAGTGTATATATTTAAAAAAACCATCTGCATCTATTTCCTTCTCTTTGACTGACCTTCTCAACATCCCAAATCATTAGTCGAAGCTTTGATGTTGCCCTGTCATTGTAGAAATACTTCAGCACATTATTGTATATTCCGCACGTTACAGAGAAATGATGACGATGTAATGGAGAATGAGCGATTCCGCAAAAACTTTGGGAGATCAAAACTGAGCTTTTAGCTTTTATTGGTAGAGGGATTGAATTTCGGAGCCGTGAGGTCATGTTGCAACTGTACAAAACTCTGGTGCGGCCGCACTTGGAGTATTGCGTACAGTTCTGGTCGCCGCATTATAAGAAAGATGTGGAGACATTGGAAAGGGTGCAGAGGAGGTTTACCAGGATGTTGCCTGGTATGGTGGGAAGGTCTTATGAGGAAAGGCTGAGGGACTTCAGGTTATTTTCATTGGAGAGAAGAAGGTTACGAGGTGACCTGATTGAGGCATACAAGATGATCAGAGGGTTAGATAGGGTGAGAGCCTTTTTCCTCGGATGGTGATGGCTAACACGAGGGGACATAGCTTTAAATTAAGGGGTGGTAATTATAGGACGGATGTCAGAGGTAGGTCCTTTACTCAGAGGGTAGTAAGGGCGTGGAATGCCCTGCCTGCTGCAGTTGTGGACTCGCCAACTTTAAGGGTGTTCAAATGGTCAGTGGATAGGCATATGGATAACATTGGAATAGTTTAGGTTAGAGGGTCATTAGATTGGTTTCCCTGGTCGGCGCAACATCGAGGGTCGAAGGGCCTGTACTGCGCTGTAATGTTCTATGAGAGATGAACCACATTTAGTCAGTCACTGAGACATTAATCACGTTATTATTTCCCCATCTTTCACTCTGTGATATAAAAACCTCTTCCTCAGTTTTACATGACAAATTTAACACAGGAAAGTATACCTCTGATCTGGTGTTTCTGTAAGAGATACCTCTGGAACTTCTTCACTCAAAGGGTGGTGAATCTCTGGAATTCTCTGCCCATTGAAGTGGTGGAGGCTGCCTCGCTGAATATATTTAAGTCACGGGTAGATAGGTTTCTGATAGACAGGGGAATTAAGGGGGAGAAAGCGGGAAGGTGGGACTGATCCTCTTCAGATCAGCCATGATCTTATTGAATGGCGGGGCAGGCTCGAGGGGCTAGATGGCCGACTCCTGCTCCTATTTCTAACGGAACAATATGTAACATTCACTGAGCAAAACTGAAGATCAGTTCACACACACACACACACACACACACACAGAATTCCACACCTTGAATAGTTGCAGTCACTCACCCGGTATCCCAATGATGGCCAGGATTGGGTAATAGATTTTCTTGAGGATATAAAATGTTTCCATCATTTCTGGGCCGTGTGGTGTTGCAGAGAATCTCTTGGTCTTCACGTGTCGGGGAATTAATTCGCAAAGCCTTCAATTTATTGCAAGTCCCATCTCCCCAAGCGGGACTCGGAGATTGCGACATTCTGACTTGTTTTTAATATGAAGAAAAAAATACTGCCACGTCGAGTTAGTGACACAGGAAAGTTTCTTTAGAGATTGAAGTGGGTGACTGGGCAATTTAATGCAGTGTTGGGAATGGAATCTATGTCCTCTAACAAACTGGACCAGCAGATGGGCACCACGACAGCTCAGTGACTATCACTGATTGCTGTGCAGACACATGGATTTGGGCCAGTGTCTGTGGGAGTTTGCACATTCTCCCCGTGTCTGAGTGGGTTTTCTCCGGGTGCTCCGGTTTCCTCCCACACCCCAAAGATGTGCTCTTAGGCTGATTGGCAGGAATAAATTGCCCCTAAATTAGTCTCCCCTCAATGTGGATGGCCATAAGTATCAGCGAGGGTGGAGGGGGGACTCATAATGTTAAAATGGGGGCGCGGGCTCGTCAGGCTGTGTTGTTCTTTGATGTGATTCTGCACAATCTTGTTCAACCAGAAAGCGCCTGTCATTAATACAACGGAAACCGGGACAGTGTTTTATCCGGTTAAGCAGCTCAAACTAAAGAGACACGGAAAACAAGGAGGAATCGATCGATAACACAACTCGATTCAACACAGGCTGATCATGTTGCCAAAGGACGAGGAATCCAGAGACCCAGTGTTCGAATCCAAAGACAGCACATTGGCAAATTTGAACTCAGCACAAAAAAAATGGGGAATGAAATGTATAATGAGGACCATGAGGTTATCAGTAATTGTCACACACACACACCCCTCTGGTTAACTGATATCCTTTAACATTTGTCCCACCCCTTACCTGCGTGTGAATCCGGGCCACAGTTGGGTGATTTATAACCTTTGTGAAATGACCCATCCCCAACAGATACAGACTCATCAAAAATATAAACCCCTCAAACTGAAACAGTTTCCATTCTATATAACCCCGCAAACTGATCCAGAACGTCCAATAAACTTAACCCCTCAAACTGTTCTATAAACCAATATTAAACCTCAAACTGATACAGCCTCCAATCAACACAACCTCTCAAACTGCTACACCCGCTAAACGGTCTCAATTCTTTTTGATATACCAGATCTATTTTAATTTCTGTACAGCCTGTTAAATCTACAGCTCCTCTCCAATGGAACTCTGCTATTTGTCTATTATCTGTCGAGTACAGAGGCAAGTTGAGATGTAGACACCCTGACAAGCCGACTCAGCAAGTGACAAACATTGACGATTCTGATCAATGTCCTTTCTTAACTGTTTGCTTCAGAAAAGAAAGAGAGACTCGCTGAGATGTGGCTCACATCCGCCGTCCTTGCTCTCAGGTACAGTCTCTTTTGTGTGATAGGTCTCAGGGATGTGTGATGAATTTGTGACCATTTTCAGAGCTGGCTGAATGACATATTTTCATTCATTCCTCATGTGGAAATGTGGCATCGGAGATGCGGATTGTGAACTGTGAATGGAAGGAGCCGCAGCAACAGATCCTGCAATCAAGTCTCCATTACGCAGGGCGGAGTTCACTTCCACAGAAGATTGTTGAGACCAAAAATGATGTGATTTCAAGAAGGAATAGGATAGAGTTCACGGGGCTGGAGATATCAGGGTAGGTGCAGCCAGGCTATTGGATCTGATCATGGGTGACACGTTGACACTTGCTGTGGTGAGATTCGAACCCAGGTTCCCAAATCATTCGCTAGTTTCTGGATTAATAGTTTAGCGCTAACAATAGACAATTGCCTCCCTGTGTGACTCATGGTGTGCAGGTTACACAGATGAACATTGGTACATTGGTACAAAGATGAACATTGGTACATTGGTACAGAGAGGAACATTGGTACATTGGTACAGAGATGAACATTGGTACATTGGTACAGAGATGAACATTGGTACATTGGTACAGAGATGAACGTTGGTACATTGGTACAGAGATGAACGTTGGTACATTGGTACAGAGATGAACATTGGTACAGAGATGAACATTGGCACATTGGTACAGAGATGAACGTTGGTACAGAGATGAACGTTGGTACATTGGTACAGAGATGAACATTGGTACATTGGTACAGAGATGAACATTGGTACAGAGATGAACATTGGTACATTGGTACAGAGATGAACATTGGTACATTGGTACAGAGATGAACATTGGTACAGAGATGAACGTTGGTACATTGGTACAGAGATGAACGTTGGTACATTGTTACAGAGATGAACATTGGTACATTGGTACACAGATGAACGTTGGTACATTGGTACAGAGATGAACGTTGGTACATTGGTACAGAGATGAACATTGGTACATTGGTACAGAGATGAACATTGGTACATTGGTACAGAGATGAACGTTGGTACATTGGTACAGAGATGAACATTGGTACATTGGTACAGAGATGAACATTGGTACATTGGTACAGAGATGAACGTTGGTACATTGGTACAGAGATGAACATTGGCACATTGGTTCAGAGATGAACATTGGTACATTGGTACAGAGATGAACATTGGTACATTGGTACAGAGATGAACATTGGCACATTGGTTCAGAGATGAACATTGGTACATTGGTACAGAGATGAACATTGGTACATTGGTACAGAGATGAATATTGGTACATTGGTACAGAGATGAACATTGGTACATTGGTACAGAGATGAACATCAGTACATTGGTACAGAGATGAACATTGGTACAGAGATGAACATGTCAGGTACCTCCTCCTTCTTCTTGACCAGGGCCACAATATCCTGAGTCATCCTATGTTCCCCACTTCTCCCAGCCCTGCCTTCAGTCTAAGAGAAACGAGTTCAACCGGAGTCCTGGTTCCCACACTTTTGAATGCCTTCCACTTAGCAGAAGTCACTGTGTCTTCCCACGGACACCATCAGTTAACTTTTTGACAGTTCCTGCCTTACACCATCAACATTGGCCTTTCCCCAATTTAGAATGTTAACTTTTGGGCCAGACCTATCATAGTTCGCTCTATCATCCTTCGTCTCTCCCTCTGTCTCGCTCTGATACCCATTTTTTTTACTGTTCTACCTCTCTTGGCTCCTCTATCTCACTGTTTCTGTCCGCTTTCCTCCCTCTTCTTCCTTATCATCCTCTCACACAATTTATCTCCGTCCTTTAGACTGCATTACTGTGAAACGTTTCTAACTGAAGCCACTGCCCGCTTTGTTTCTTACTTTCCTTCGAAGGGGAACTGCCCTGTCTTCAGATGCTACCCTGCCTGACATCCTTTTAGCAATGTGTGAGCAATGAGCTCTCCTTGCATCGGAAACAAGAGAGCACTCGCTGTCTGTACGGAGAAGGCAGAAACGCTTCAATAATGACTGTCCAAATACCATGATGTGGGTATGCCGGTGTTGGACTGGCGTAAACACAGTAAAAAGTCTGACAACACCAGGACTAAAACCTGGTGTTGTCAGAGTTTTTACTGTGTCCAAATACCAGCAGAGGAATTCATTAAACATCTTGAAAATCTGGGTGTACATTTTTTGACAAGATGTACACACAGACACTTGAAGTATACGATCGTCAGCAGGCAGTTATTCTTCTGAGCACATGGAAAGGATGCAGTAGGAAATGAGATAATTAAATCTTGATCATAAATTTGTTCTGGAGATGGTGGCGATAAGACATATTCCTGAACAGATAGATGCAGTCTGGACAGGAAAGGTAACTCACGATCCTACACGAGCTCCAGGATTTGAGCGAAACAGCAACAAAGATGCAGTGACATAATTTGATTTAGAACGGTGCCTCGCCTCGTAACAACGGTAGCAATGAACATAAGAACATAAGAAATAGGAGCAGGAGTAGGCCATCTGGCCCTTCGAGCCTGCCCCGCCATTCAATAAGATCATGGCTGATCTGTCGTGGCTCAGTTCGACATTCCCGCCTTCTCCCCATAACCCTTAATCCCCTCGCTTATCAAAAACCCATCAACCCGCGTCTTAAAAATATTTAGCGAGGCAGCCTCCACCACTTCAACGGGCAGAGAATTCCAGAGATTCACCACCCTTTGAGTGAAGAAGTTCCTCCTCAACTCCGTTCTAAACCGCCCCCCACTTTATCTTGAGGCTGTGCCCCCCTAGTCCTACTGTCCTTTCTGAGCGGGAAGAGTCTCTCCACCTCTATCCTATCCATCCCATTCATCATCTTATACGTCTCAATGAGATCTCCCCTCATTCTTCTAAACTCTAACGAGTACAAGCCTAGTTTATTCAGCCTCTCCTCATAGCTCAACCCCCTCAACTCCGACATCAGCCTAGTAAACCTCCTCTGCACTCCCTCCAAGGCCAAAATATCCTTGCGTAAGTACGGCGCCCAAAACTGCACACAGTACTCCAGCTGCGGCCTCACCAATGACTGTGTTCCCACAAGCCTACTCTCTTTATTCTTGCTATTGGTTAATATCAACGCTACTTGAAGGACAGGCACCCCCGACACTCTTCCCTTTCATTCCCTAAACTGATATCGTGGGCAAGAACTTGTGAAATATTCAGGCGAGTGTGTATCCCACGCCTTGAGCTGAACCCCTCGCATGGGCTGATGGATCACTCAAACCATCCAGAGGGACCGTTACCTCTGATCAGTGTGACTGTGTTCAAACAAATTTCCAGCAGAGTCCATTGATCTGGACACCCGATCTCCACAAAGAAAATGTATCGAGTTGTCATTCTTGATATTAGCTGGAAAGACTCACATTCTAATCAGTATTCTGTAAACTGTGGGTGCCTTTATATGCCCTGTTTGTGAGCTGAACTCTCCACTCACCTGACATTAATATATAACAATTTCTCCAAGTGCAGTTTGTGTCGGGAGATTGTTTTTCTTCTCATTGTTTCTCTTGAAGGGACTCATGCATCATGTGGGTGAATGGTGTGGCTGGTGGGGGCATTGGAAACATTTCCTATCCGTGAGGGGTGTTGGAAGTCTGTGGAGTTGTGGAGGAGTAATATTTCACAGGACAAGGAGGTAGGAAAGTGGTATTGAATGGAGTGTTCCAGCAATGATACGCATTGTAGCACTCAGCTGGGGTTCAACCTTTGTGTTAGCCAGGTGATCTTGTGCAAGGGCTGGGGGGTTATGGGGTGTTATATTATTGTGACTCGGGGGGGCAACTGATCAGCGTTCACACCGCGCACCCCCCACCCCACCCCAGCAGTACCCAGAGTGGCCCAACAAATTTAATGATCCTACCCGCATTCAAAATGCCAAATGGTTCATGAGTCGAGCCCACAAAAGGATTCCTACTAAAAGTTCCAATGTTGAAAGGAACAATAAGAACCAGCTAAAAACTGGAGTCATGAAAACAGCTTGGAGAAGGACATTGTGAAACAATGTGAGATCCAGGTACAGAATTGTTCTTGAAGACAACTACTTAATTATTGGGATAACACATTTTCAAAGTTAATTGATTTATGTGCAAGTAATTCTCCAATATTTTAGGATTTTCCAGTTCCATTTCAGAGCCGATTCTCTACTCTCACTAAGGGGATTTAACCTGGCGGTCTTTGGACCAGCCCAGCCGTTTGGCACTTGAAGAAATGAAAAACAGATCACTGAAACTACCATGAGCAATGTGGCAACTGCAAATTCCCTTTGGAGACCCTACACTGTATAAACCTGAGAACCTGGCAAGCTTACGTCAGATTCTTAATTGGGAGATATTGCTTGCTGCAAGAAGGGATTGATCACTCAATGAGAAAATGCTCGAAGCATTTTACAGAATCCGAAAAATATGGTATATCATCCTTGCTGCCACTGGTGTTCCCGGTAAGTGCAACGCATCATTTATATTGTGTTAAGCTGTGTGTGAGCTGGTTTGTGTTTTTGCTGTGTTATTGACAATATGAAATGCTGGCCAGCGCTGAGCTCATTGTCTCTCATTCAGTCAATGTATAAACTCATTTTACTCCGAAATGCCCTGAAACTGCAATTTCTGCGCTATTGTAACAACTGACAATAACAGTTCTTGTTTGGGTGAGGTGAGTAACAACTCAGACATGTTTATTTGGTAGAGTAACATGCACCGTAAAACCTTGTGGAGGGTTGTTACTGATCACATGTCATTAAGCTTGCAGTGGAACATTGTCCTAACTGCAGTTTAACTGCAGCGATCATGTCTGACTGGGAGAGTCTACACGCTAAATTTATACAGAATTTGGATCAATGACCAGAGGGTAACATTGATGTCAGAAGTCTTGTGTTACTTGGTGCACCTGTAACAGTACAATTGCTCTGAATGTTGGTTACTGGCAGTGGTAGAATAATGCTTTTCTACTTTGTAAAAATTGTTAGGATGACTAACATCACAACTGTGTTGACATGTCTGCTTTTTTAATGCATAAAATCGATAGCAACGGGGAATATTTTCGACCATTTGTTAAAGATGTTTGAAAAGAAGGGCATAAAACAATATGGTTCTCTTCAGATTGCATTTCACCAACAGAAAACTTTACTAACAATTCACAGAGTGGGGACATAACAGTGCAGTGGTGAGACAGAACACGGATAATCACAATCAGCAAGAATTGATCTTATATTTGTCTATCCACACTCCACAAGTGAGACTCTGTGCCAATGTGGGTAAATACAACGCTTAATTCTTTTCTTTCAGATATTGTAGCCAGCTTGTTATCAATGTTCCCAGACACACCTTGCTCAGAAATTCGTCATGAGTCAGCTCCGCCATTCATTACTGTAAATCTGACTCCATTGTGTCCATTTTATTGTGTTTATCAAACTTTTTTTTAATAATGTGGTAATGTTTGGCAAGCATCTCTTTCTGCTTCAGACTACATGCTGACTACTCTTTATTAGACTTTGTGTTTCTATTACAGAGTTCAGGAAAGTTTCCAAAATGTTGATGTTTTTCTCTTTCACTCCACAGGTGTGTCGGTGCACCTTGTTGTCTAACGGGGGGGGGGTGGGGGGGTGCATGCACACGGTGGGTCGTGCGTGGGCTGCTCTTGGATGTTTCGAGAGTAGTCCAGTACTTTGCGTTGTTGTGTTTGCTTAAAACTGGACCAGCAGATGGGCACCACGACAGCTCAGTGACTATCACTGCGAACTGTGCTGATACATGGATTTGGGCCGGTGTCTGTGGGAGTTTGCGCATTCTCCCCGTGTCGGCATGAGTTTCCTCCGGGTGCTCCGGTTTCCTCCCACACCCCAAAGATGTGCTCTTAGGCTGATTGGTGTAACAAATTGTCCCTAAATTATTCTCCCCTGAATCTGGTTTCCAATGGGGGTGCCATAAGCATAGACATGGGTCAAGGGTGGAGGAGAAGCACATTGTTAAGATGGCGGCGTGGGCTCGTTGGGCCGAATGGCCTGTTTCCCGTGCTGTGTTGTTCTTTGTTCTTTGTTACCTTTTTGTTGCTAATTGTCCTTTAGTTAATTACACCCCCATTTTCAATACATGAGAGCCTTGTTGCTCCTTAATATTATTGGCTCCTCAATAAATATTTATAATGGTTTGATGGTGCATTTTTTAATTCTTTTTTTTCTCTGAAGTGATGGTTTTCAGCTGAATCAATGCTTTATCCGTTTTTTTATAACTGAACCAATTATTTCCCATCACATTGCATGTTTTAAGGTTGTTTGATTAATTTATCTGATTATCATTTGGCAGTCTAGATTCCTTCCATAGATTCCGTAGATTCCTTCCACTTCTTCATACCAAATATTACACTTTCCACAGTGGCCTTACTGTCACAGATAGTGCATACTGTCCTTCCAATTGATGTCATGATCTGGAGCAGATATCCAAGAGTATTACGGCATAAGGCAGTCTGACCCTACATATTTCCGAGACAAATCAGCCAGATACCCCACCTCCACTCCACCCTCACCACCTCCCTGAGTAAAGCGAATAGGATCCTGCTGGTCACAAGCATAAAGTCATTAAAAATAACCAAAGTATTGAAGATACTGCAAATCCCAATTCACAGAAAATGCTGGAATGATGTAAGTCTGGCAACATCTGTGGAGCTGCAGAGAGGGTTACCGTTTAACGATTGTACGATTCTTTAATCGAATTTCCCAATCAGAATGTTAACTTTGTTTCTCTCTCCACCGAGTTTGCCAGATCTACTGGCAATTTATGATTTTATTTAGCAGAATATCATTGTCTATCATTCAGTTCTCAGACATGCTGAGTTATATATCAGTTATTTACTTTTTGTTTCCCCTTCTTGTTTTTACAGTTAATTTAATGACAATCGTAATTTTTTCCCGTGGTAAGTGTGGCCTCTCCAACTGCACCACTCGCTACCTGGTGGCCATGGCAGTGGCAGATCTACTGGTCATTGTTTTTGATGTCCTGATGAAACGAATCAATGTTTACTACACCCCGGGATCATTGCTGAATATTACCTATGTTTGTGCAGTGTTGACGGTTCTCACTCGTGCGTCTACAGACTCTTCTGTCTTGTTCACAGTCACTTTCACCATTGATCGGTTCGTAGCTATTTGTTGCTAGAGACTGAAAATGAAATACTGCAATGAGAAAACTGCGACTGTGGTTCTAACAACAACAGGGATCCTGCTCTGTTTAAAAAACATTCCCGTCTACTTCTTATTTGAACCTGAAGCAATAATCGACAGAGTCCCGTGGTTCTGCAAGATAAAGCCAAACTGTTACACTGAGCCTGGATGGGTGGTATTTGACTGGTTTGACACAGCTTTAAATCCATTGCTCCCATTCATTTTAATTCTGCTACTCAACAGTCTGACAGTCAGACATATTTTACTGGCCAGTCGAGTCCGTAAAGGACTGCAGGGTCAGGACAAGGGTGAGAATTACCATGACCCAGAGGTGGAGAGCAGAAGGAAGTCTGTGATTTTACTTTTTGCCATATCTGGCAGCTTCATATTGCTGTGGATTGTCTATGTTACACATTTTTTATATTACATCATAACAGGAATAAATCCCAGACACTACACTGATCCTGTATATATGTTTAAAGAATTTGGTTTTATGCTGCAGATTCTAAGTTGTTGTTCAAACACATTTATATATGGGGTGACTCAGTCCAAGTTCCGGGAGGAGTTCAAAAGAGCAGTGAAATGTCTCCTGAAACGAATTATTCAACTAATTAATAATCAATTCAAATGACCACAGCTCAGAGCTAGTTTTCCAGTAGATGAATTTAATTTATAAAGGAACAAACATTCAGTGTGAAAGGTACTATTTTTCAATCAAATTTCTGATACTTTGTTTTGACATAGGCTCAACTTATTTGCTGCATTTTGCCTGAACTCCGCTATAGCGACTCAGTTCAAAGTTTTAGGAGAAATTTCATTCTCACCTTTGAAAGGAATCATATTCAACATGAAGATGGAGGTTGGCTATGGTTTACAGGCCTGTTTTACACTCACAACACAGCAAAAAATGCCAATCAATTCAAATAATGACTACTGATGGTCATATTTAAAATGACCCCTGTCTTTCTGTACTCCTGATGTGGAGATACCGGCATTGGACTGGGGTAAACACAGTAAGAAGTCTGACAACACCAGGTTTAAGTCCAACCGATTTATTTGATAGTAAACTCACAAGCTTTCGAGGTTCCCCTCTTCGTCAGGTGAATGGAGAGTTCTGGCCTCAGACAGAGCATATAACAGCACAGACAGTTTACAGATTACTGATTACTGTGCTCGGTGCTCCTTCCACTCACATTGTCGGCCACTTTCAGACTTGAACAGCAGGTTAGGTGTAAAGATTCGCATTCGTATCAGTAATCTGTAAACTGTCTGTGCTGTAATATGCTCTGTCTGAGGCCAGAACTCTCCATTCACCTGACACAGAGGGGAACCTCGAAAGCTTGTGAGTTTACTCTCAAATAAATCGGTTGGACTTAAACCTGGTGTTGTCAGACTTCTTATTGTACTCTCTCATAACAACCACTCAGCGTATCTTTCCATTCAATTTTATCTTCTGTATTTGTCCACATTAAAGGTTTTCACTTTGTCCAATTTTTGTTGCTGCTTACTCCATATTTTATCAACTCACTGAGTGCAGTAAATGTTTATTTTAAATTTCCCGATCGATTTAATCAGTGACTGCCACTGTGTTTCTCCCACACATGAAAACTATCCTTCAATGTCAACCAGGTCCAAATTAGTCTTTATATTAAAAAAAACCTCGACCAGGATTCCTCGAAAGGTGTTCCCCTTCTGAAGTAAAGGAATTTCTTCCATGTTCTTTATCCCTGATGGCTCACTTTGTCATTCCTGTTTCTGTGGAACGGAATGTTGAGAATGCCAGTCAAACGGACTCTTTTTTACCATCCGTGAGCCCAATCACCAAAAAATAACACTCCCCTCGCAACTGTCGGAGTTTCAAACAGCATTTCACAACTTTGGCGACAAATTTCACCTTGGTGTGTGGATCCAATGCATAAACACACCATCAGAAAGGTGACGTACATCCACATCGTGTAACGGCATTGCATTTCAGGTGAAATTAATCTGGCTACTTGACCAGATACTTGTTCCGTGTCAAGTCTGTTTCGAGTCAATTTCTTTTTTTTTGTAAACTGTCCTAGTTTAATACAATTCAAAAACAAAGGCACTTCATTTCACAAGCACAGATTTAGTGTCTATCATTAAAGGGCCATTCTAATATTGAACCCTTTGATTCACTGCTGTATATTGTCCTCAATTCTGAAACAAATGCTGTTTGGCGACACTCTCTGCTCCATTTAAAATTATTTGTTATTCTAACTTATCAATGTCTGTATCAGTTCTGAAGCTTCATTTGTGAAAATCAAACCTGCTGTGTGATTTTTTTTAACCTGCCTTTTCAAAGTCCGGAGACACAGGACTTGGAACACTGCTCTCACAATATTTCAATGTTTTCTTGCAAAGCGTTTTTGAACCTGTTGTAAAATTAGTTTGTCATTTCATTGCCTGCTCGACACGATTCTGTATGTTGGGTGTCATGACTAATGCAGACCTTCATCATTAGTATCAAAGCATTATTTTTATTAAAACAGAATTCAGAAAGGCAGACATTATAGTGGGAAGTTTGGAACGAGGTAAAAATCTGTCTTCATGCACAGCAGACAAGATGATAACAATAAGAAAGGTGCTCACACTGAAGAACATGTTCATGACTGAATGTGATTTGAATGTGTATAGTATACAAAATAAAGTTAATTGACTTGTAGCACAGTTTGAAATTAGTAGAATGATTGTGTGGATGTCACAGAGACGTGGCTTCAAAGGGATTGGACTGGGACCTACCTATACAAGTGTACACATCATATCAAAATAATAATTACCATAATTCTATTAGTTTTAAGATAGCAATGGGGAATGATAGGTCTGTCAGAAAAAATAATATTCCAAATTAGGGCAAGGCCTGTTTCGATGATATCAGACAGGAACATTCACAAGTTAATTGGGGAGGAAAAAGGATGTCTGGTAAGTGGCAGACTTTCAAAAGTGAGTTTGCCAAACTTCAGGGTAAAAATATTCCTCTTCGAGTGAAGGGGCAAGGCTGGCAGAGGTCGGTAACCCTGGGTGACTCCGAATGCTCCGGTTTCCTCCCACAGTCCAAAGATGAGCGGGTTAGGGAGATTGACCATCTCAACCTTCCGTCATTGTGAAAAAAACCCCAGATATTTGTCTGTGGTGGAATGGCCATGCCTTTCAATATCATGGGCCCAATTGTCTCTGTTTAAAATGTTCATTGCTTTGTCATCTGTCTAATCAGTGTGGCAAAGTTAAAGTTTATTTAGTCGTCAAAAATGAAGCTTACATGGACACTCCAGTGAAGAAAACTCGAAAGTCCACTTATCGCCACAAGCCCGGTGCCTGTTCGGGTCAATTTTCCTACGTTTCTCACAATGTGGGAGGAATCCAGAACACCCAGAGGGAACACACACACTCACGGGGAGAAGGAGCGGATTCCGCACATTCAGTGACCCAAGACGGGAATTGAAGCCATAAAAACATATGACTATAAGATAAAGAAACAGAATTAGGAGCATCGAGTCCACTCCCCAATTCAATCAAAGGTGATATTTTCCTCATCCTTACCCTCCTGCCTTTTCCACATAACCACTGATCCTCTGAGGAATCAAGAACCTATCTATCACTTCTTAAAGACACTCAGTGATCTGGCCTCCACAGCCTTCAGCCGCAAAGAGATCCACAGATTCTTCACTCTCTGGCTGAAAAAAACTCCTTCTCATTGCTGTTTTAAAGCATCGATTGTTTCGCCTGATATTTTGCCCTCTGGTTCTCGTTTCTCTTACTAGTGGAAACGTCCTCTCCACGTCCACACTATCCGGGCCACACAGCGCGCTGGAATTTTCAATACTTCTTCCCTCATCCACCTAAACTCCAATGAATACAGACCCAGAGTCCTCAACCGTTCCTCAAAAGACAATATCTCCATTCCAGGGATCATTCTCATCAACCTCATGTGGAACCTTCTGAAGGCCAAGAACATCCTTCCTTAGACACAGGGCCGAACGTTACTCACAATACTCCAAATGGGGCTTGACCAGAGCCTTATACAATCTCAGAAGTACATCCCTGTGCTTGTATTCTCGCCCTCTCAACATGAACGCTCATTTTGCATTTGCCTTCCGAAATACTGAACGAACCTGCATGTAAACCCTAACCAGCACGTTAACCCTAACCAGCACATTAACCCTAACCTGCATGTTAACGCTAACCAGCACGTTAACACTAACCAGCACATTAACCCTAACCTGCACGTAAACCCTAACCAGCACGTTAACCCTAACCAGCACGTAAACCCTAACCAGCACGTTAACCCTAACCAGCACGTTAACACTGACCAGCACGTCAACCCTAACCAGCACATTAACCCTAACCAGCACATTAACACTAACCAGCACGTCAACCCTAACCAGCACGTTAACGCTAACCAGCAGGTTAACCCTAACCTGCACGTTAACCCTAACCAGCACGTTAACGCTAACCAGCACGTAAACGCTAACCAGCAGGTTAACCCTAACCAGCACGTTAACCCTAACCAGCACGTTAACCCTAACCTGCATGTAAGCCCTAACCAGCACGTTAACCCTAACCAGCACGTTAACGCTAACCAGCACGTAATTGCTAACCAGCAGGTTAACCCGAACCTGCACGTTAACCGCAACCTGCACGTTAACCCTAACCTGCACGTTAACCCTTACCAGCACGTTAACTCTAACCAGCACGTTAACCCTAACCAGCACGTTTTTTTCCTAACCAGCACGTTAACTCTAGCCAGCACGTTAACCCTAACCAGCACGTTAACCCTAACCAGCACGTAAACCCAGATCCCGAGCTCTGTGAGGCAGGATTACTAATCACTGTGTCACCGTGCCGACCGTGTCATTTTGCACCAAATTCCTGGATAGTCCCCAGGTCTTGCTTCATCCGGCAATGGATTGCCGACGCGTTTGAGGAAGAGTGAACGGAGTTGAATAGTTTGGGGAGGCACGGGAGCACAGTGGGTCAGCACTGCTGCTTCACAGCTCCAGGGTCCTGGGGTCGATTCCCAGCCTCGGGTCACTGTCTGTGTGGAGTTTGCACATTCTCCTCGTTTCTGCGTGGGTTTCCTCCGGGTGCTCCGGTTTCCTCCCACAGTCCAAAGATGTGCGGGTTAGGTTGATTGGCCGTGCTAAGAAATTGCCCCTTAGTGTCCAGGGATGTGTAGGTTAGAGGGATTAGTGGGTAAATATGTAGGGATATGGGGGTAGGGCCCTGGGTGGGATTGTGTTCGGTACAGACTCGATGGGTCAAAGGGCCTCTTTCTGCACTGTAGGGTTTCTATGATTCTATGAATATTGTCCAATTATTAGCAACCCACCCCCCCCCACATGATATTCCAAATCTCAATCAGGAAGTAGCTGAATATTTTATTCCGATCATCGTCTGCCTGTTTACTTTCTCTGAAAATACAATGAGCGATGCGAAACCACAATCTCCCAGAGGTGCTAATGTGGTTATAAATAAATGGATTTGACAATGTGTCCCCTCAGCCTGTGGGACAAAGCAGTTAAGTGTGGGACAAAGAACACACCTCTTCACTCTAAAAATAATGGGATCACTTGAAACGGTTAAGAGAATATTTTACACTTTTTTGGCAGTTCTCGGCATTCCTGGTAAGTGAAAATAAACAGTGAATTTGTGTAATTGTGTGTTTGATCCAGTGACAAGTCACGTTTCTGTAGAAAAGTGATGTAATTTGCTTGAGGTGCTTGCCTTGAAGTATTTGTGTGTTTGAGTGGAATTTCTCAATTGCGCTCTTTGAAATTCTGAATCTCTCTGAATTCTCAATCTATTCCCCAAATAAATTGTCCCAAAGACAGAACAACCGTCAGCGCCCACAAAGGTGCATCTTTGTAGAATCCAGGTGATGCTTGGCGACACAAGTAGAACATTATATGTTCCAATCCCTCCTTCCTTGCTGGGTGTGCCACGCGTTCTAGTCACGCTGTGTTTATGCAGGATGGGAGATTCGTTATTTCTTTTCATAATCCGTGTGTGACGCCATTTCTTCAGTTCTGTTATTTTGCTTAATTTGTTCGATATTTTTCACATTTTATTTTGAGCTAAAACGCATCATGTATTGTTCTATATCCTTGCATCATTGGCAAGGACAAAACTGGAAGGACCATCACATTCCAGAATGGGTATGAAGGGTGCTGCTTTGGTTAGGGTTTGAGGTTTTCCTGTTATCTGACATATGTGACATATCCAGCAAAATGTAAACACATCCATACGCTTTCAGGACAATTTATTGTATTTTTTTGTATTTGGTTGAGTGTTCCAGACTCCAAAATAGCTTCACACTGGAACCTCATGTGCCACCTTCAAAACATCCCTTTTACATCTCTGGTCCTACCATCTGATGTCTGTTGTCCATCTCTCTGAATATGAAAATGTCCCCCCTCCTGATTGAGGCATTATATATAATGCAGCAACACTCGGGTACGCATTCATTCATAAGAACATAAGAAATAGGAGCAGGAGTCGGCCATCCAGCCCCTCGAGCCTGCCCCGCCATTCAATAAGATCATGGCTGATCTGAAGTGGATCAGTTCCACTTTCCCGCTCTCTCCCCATAACCCTTAATTCCCTTGTCTATCAGAAACCTATCTACCCATGACTTAAATATATTCAGCGAGGTAGCCTCCACCACTTCAATGGGCAGAGAATTCTAGAGATTCGCTACCTTCTGAGAGAAGAAGTTCCTCCTCATCTCTGTTCTAAACTGACCCCCTCCCCACACTTATTTTGAGGCTGTGTCCTCTCGTTCTTGTTTCCTTTCTAAGTGGAAAGAATCTTTCTGTCTCGACCCTGTCTAGCCCCTTCATTACCTTATATGTCTGTATAAGATCACCCCTCAGCCTTCTAAACTCCAACGAGTACAGGCCCAATCTACTCAATCTCTCCTCATAATCTAATCCCCTCATCTCCGGTATCAGCCTGGTGAACCTTCTCTGTACTCCCTCCAAGGCCAATATATCCTTTCGCAAATAAGGGGGCCGAAATTGCACCGAGTACTCCAGCTGCGGCCTCACCAGTACATTCTTGTACATTCTTTTCATTCTTTTCACAAAACTCTTTCCATGCACATTCTTTCTGATGTACATTTCTGCACATTTCTGTTGGAATTCTGCCTTTTTTTCAGAATCAAAGATATCAGCTGGTCCAGAATCAATTCATTTGAGATGCCTCTTCTGGGGCGCACCTCACATACATCTTGAGGGAATTTTGATCGGGCGTGAGGTCTGGTATTGAGCGCAACTCAGTTTTACTGAAGATGAAAATCCGTTTTCTCAATTTTGATGGAGAAATGCAACCCAGCTGAGGGAGATCAGACATGTAGATTCAACCAACCTTTGGGCAGTGTCAGAGCACTTTTGTCCCATTATGAATGGTTCAGATAATGAACAGAATCAGTCATGATGAGATTTCAAATACTTAAGATTTTTCTAAAGCTGGCACTGGTGTTCTTGGGGAGAATCGAACTTCTCTGTGCGGCTCCAGCTCTGCAGATGGTCTATTCCTTGGAGTTGCACCCGCTGGGAATAGCTGAAAGCGTCTTGGATGAGGATCCTTGCGGGAAATGTGTCTTGCTCTGTGTTGGTAACTATATTATGGTGAGAGATCTGACCTCACGATGTGTTCACCAATCCGTGGGGATTACAATAAAAGTGTGTTCAAAACATCTAGTCGCAATAAGAGCCCAAACCGCAACAGGTTTCATGTATTTGGGTGGTGGGATATTCTGATGCCATTCTTGAATATCGTCGGGAAGTTTGTGGATGGCTGTAGAGACAAGGGGCCCTTCAAAGACAAACAAATTAGCCACATGTCCTTCTTATTAACATATTTATAATAGCAAACAATTCCTGGGAGTGGCAGTTTGTCTGATCCCAGTGTAAACGGCGGCGTGCTGGCACAGTGGTTAGCACTGCTGCCTCACTGTGCCAAGGACACATTTTCAAATCCGGCCTGGGGTCGCTGTCTGCGTGGAGTTTGCACATTCTCCCCGTGTCTGCGTGGGTTTCCTCCAGGTGCTCCGGTTTCCTCCCGAAAGATGTGGTTTTGTTTGATTGGCCGTGTTAAATTGATGGTTGTGTCAGGGGGATGAGCAGGATAAATATGTGGTGTTGTGGAAATTGGACCGAGGTGAGATTGTGGTCGGTCCAGATTCGATCGGACAAATAAAGAACAAAGAACAAAGAACAAACACAGCCCGGGAAACAGGCCCTTCGGCCCAACAAGCCCTCACCGCCATTTTAACATTACTAGTTCCCCCCTCTACCCATGACCCTTATCTATTGTTTTATGGCCATCCACATTGAGGGAAAACTAATTTAGGGACAATTTATTACCTCCAATCAGCCTAATGGCACATCTTTGGGATGTGGGAGGAAACCGGAGCACCCGGAGAAAACCCACGCAGACACGGGGAGAATGCGCAAACTCCCACAGACACCGGCCCAAATCCATGTGTCTGCACAGCAATCAGTGATAGTCACTGAGCTGTCGTCTTGCCCAGTATCTGGTCCAGTTTAGGCACACACTAACGACATGAAGCGCCAGGTTATTCTCGAACATCCAAGAGCAGCCCAAGTACAACCCATCGCGTGTATGCCCCTCGTTGGACAACAAGGTGGACCGACTTAAAACCTGTGAAGGAGACGCCCTCCTTCTGCATTCAGCGATTCCAGTCAAGGTGAAATTGGCATGGAATGGAGGTGAGTTTCACTTGGTTTCAGTCTTTTTTATAAAATAAAGTATTTACATGGAACATAGAACACTACAGCACAAACAGGCCCTTCGGCCCACAAGTTGCGCCGATCACATCTATACCTACCAGTCCATAAACCTATCTGTAACTCCCAATCCCATTAGATCCCATATACTCATCCAGAAGTCTTTTAAAAGACCCCAGCGAGTTCGCCTCCACCACCACTGACGGCAGCCGATTCCATTCACTCACCACCCTCTGAGTGAAAAACTCACCCCTAACATCACTTCTGCACCTGCTCCCCAGCACCTTAAACCTGTGTCCTCTCGTAGTGACCATTTCAGCCCTGGGAAATAGCCTCCGAGAATCCACCCTATCTATTCCTCTCAACATTTTATAAACCTCTATCAGGTCGCCTCTCAACCTTCGTCTCTCCAGGGAAAAGAGTCCCTGCTCCCTCAACCTAACTTCATAAGGCATGCCTCCCAGTCCAGGCAACATCCTTGTAAATCTCCTCTGCACCCTCTCAATAGCTTCCACATCCTTCCTGTAGTGAGGCGACCAGAACTGTGCACTGTGCTCCAAGTGGGGTCTGACAAGGGTTTTATAAAGTTGCAGCATTACCTCCCGACTCCTAAACTCAATCCCTCGATTAATGAAGGCCAGTACACCATACGCCTTCTTGACCACATCCTCCACCTGCGAGGCCGATTTAAGAGTCCTCTGGACCCGGACCCCAAGGTCCCTCTGCTCCTCAACCCAGCTAAGACTCCTACCCTTGATATTGTATTCCTGCATCCCATTGGTCCTGCCAAAATGGACCACTACACATTTATCCGCGTTGAAGTCCATCTGCCACTTCTCCGCCCAGTCTTGCATCCTATCTATGTCACGCTGCAACTTCTGACATCCCTCCAGACCATCCACAACACCACCAACCTTCGTATCGTTGGTGAACTTATTGACCCATCCCTCCACTTCCTCATCCAGGTCATTTATGAAAATGACAAACAGCAAGGGTCCTAGAACAGATCCCTGGGGCACTCCACTGGTGTTTCCAATGGGCCATGCAAACTGTTCGCTGTGAAAATATTCCTGTGTGCCGAGGAAAGGTTAGGAGAATATTAGATCAGTAATTTAGAATATTTCCTCCATTCTGCTTGTTACAGTTAATTTAATCGGAATTATTATCCTGTCTCGGAGAAAATGTGGTCTCTCCACCTGCACCACGCTCTACTTGGTGGCCATGGTAACGGCGGATCTACTGGTGGTAATCGTTGTTCTCATCCTGGGCTACATGAATATTTATTATTTCCCAGTAACTTTCCTGTACATCACCCCTGTGTGTAGCACTCACCTTGTCCTCACCGGTGTAACACGGGATTGTTCTGTCTGGTTCCATGTCGCATTTGCCTTCGATCGATTTGTTGCAATCTGTTACTCGAAGCTGAAAACAAAATATTGCACCAAGAAAATTGCTGTTGTGGTTCTGGCAACGACCAGTATTCTGAACTGTTTGAAAAATGTACCGATCTACTTTACACAGAAGCATTTATTCATTTTCCAGAATGTGCCCTGGGGTTGTCGAACAAGGGTAAGCCTGTTCACTGAGCTTGGATGGATTGCATTTACATGGTTCGATCGTGTTTTAACCCCTTTGATCCCATTTGGTTCAATTCTTTTGCTAAACGCTCTAACAGTTCGTCACATCATAACAGCAAGTCGGACCCGTAAGAAACTGCGAGGTCAGATTAACGCGACCGGAAATAGTGATCCAGAGATGGAGAGCAGAAGAAGGTCTATGATTCTACTCTTTGTTATATCCGGCACCTTCATTCTCCTGTGGTCAGTCAATGTCATAGAATTTGTATATGGTAAAATTATAGGAGTATTTTCTGTCACCGCATCTGCCCGTACATTGCAAGATGTCGGATTTATGCTGATTAATTTAAACTGCTGCACAAACACATTTATTTATGGGGTCACACAGTCCAAGTTCAGGGAGGAGATCAAGTTTGTGTTGAAATATCCACTGAAGACAATTGGTCGGAGACTCTGGCAATCAGATGGTTCTGCCCACTAATGGAAAGCAAAATACGCCAACAGCGTCATCCGCTCACTCACGGCTCATTCGGGCAACAAGCAATGTTCATCCTGTCATTTTCTTCATATGTCGATGCCACAATCCCACGGTTCACTCTGGTAAACATTCCCTGCACTCGCTTTATGGCAAGAACATCCTTACGTATCCACCGAAACCAGAACTGCACAAAATATCACAGCTACGGCCTCAGCAAGGTCCTGCATAATAGCACCAAGACATCCTTACTCGAATCCTCTCACTTTAAAAGCTGACATACGATGGGCTTCATTTAACACTTGTGACACCTGTAGCATTCTGAGATCAAAATAACATCTCGGAAAGAGATTTCCCAAAGAGCGAAGGCAAACTCAGTGGACCCTCGCCAATGGAGAGATTGGAAAGGAAGCTCAGAGCTGGGGAGAATACAGGAATACGTTTAAAATGCAGATTGGCCATGGAAACTGGGAAAATGAATGTCCTTATGTGAGAAAGGTCCAGGCAAAGTTTCTGCTCCAAGAATTGGAGTGTATTCTTTATTTCTATTCAGAGAGTTAACACACATTATTGCTAAGAACAGTCTCCCAGCCTTGAGTTCCATCCGGAAGTTGGGGCAGGGAATGGACAGGGAGTGGTCAAAAAGAACAGGAGGTGAATTGCGTTCACTGGACACCTGAACACGCAGAACTCCCAAAGTGGGTATGGATTCAGCAAGATCCGAAAGGGACCTGATAGTGATGCACATGAACAAAAACTGTCTGAACGGGGAGAGGAAGCAGTGAGCGACAAAAGTAGGCATGGAAATAGTGAGGAAATGTAAGAACCAAAAAGGATGAAAGAATAGGGAGGTCCCCAGGGGCTTACGCCATGAGAGTGTGAAACAACAGAAAAGTACCACCATCCATCAAGAACAGGGAACAGAGACAAATGGTGATGGGACAGGTGTTCCAAAGGGAATTTGGGCAAAGAGAAACTAATTCGAGATACTGTAAATGGAGTCGAGACCAGGAGCTGTTTAGATTGGGGAATAGAGTGGGAAATCAGGAGATGCCAGTGTCCATGGTGCTGAATGTGCAGTAAATGGTCAAGGTGGGATTGGGACTGGGAGATTTCCGACTTTAGAAAGGAAGTGATGATATCTCAGAGCGAGAGGGGATTTGGTGCAGTCCACAACATCAAGTGTACAGGGCGCGGACCACAATGGAAACGGCAAAAATAGAAAAGGAGATAATGAAGGAGGCATGGGGAGGCGTGGGGAGGCATGGAGAGGCGTGGGGAGGCTTGGGGAGGCATGGAGAGGCGTGGGGAGGCGTGGGGAGGCATGGGGAGGTAGAGTGATCGGTCCCTGTTTCCAAAGGCACAGCAATTGCGGGATTTCAGACAGGGAGCAGTCTGCGGAAGAACATAGTTTACTGCTCCCAAATGAAGAAGATAAGGCACTAAATCTCAAATATCTGGATTTCTAGTCCAGGGGCATGAACAATATACAACTTTCTTCCACTTATCTCCCTTACTCTCCCCTTTGAACAGAAGTTGTTTCTCTCCAGTGAGACGAGCTCATTTGTGTTGTGCATTTCTCGTTATATTTTAAATCTTCATCATTCATTCCCAGATTCCAATCACACTTGACCTGGACAGGAGACTCAGTCTATCTTCAACCGATTCTCCTCCAGGTCTTCTCCAAGACTGTGTGATGAACAGACGGGTCAGTGAGCGCTGAGTTGGGACCTGAGTGGATTATTTTTCAGTCGAGTTAATACTGTGCAGTGACGTGTCCATGTGGCTGGAACAATAAATTTGTGATGATGAGAAATGGAATGACGGATTTGGTTCAGGAGATCAATTTGAGTCGCCTCAGTCACTTCAACACATTTTACTCAGTGACTGCACCCCCACTCCCCTCAGTCACTACACCCCCACTCCCCTCAGTCACTGCACCCCCACTCCCCTCAGTCACTACACCCCCACTCCCCTCAGTCACTGCATCCCCACTCCCCTCAGTCACTACACCCCCACTCCCCTCAGTCACTACACCCCCACTCCCCTCAGTCACTACACCCCCACTCCCCTCAGTCACTGCATCCCCACTCCCCTCAGTCACTACACCCCCACTCCCCTCAGTCACTACACCCCCACTCCCCTCAGTCACTACACCCCCACTCCCCTCAGTCACTGCATCCCCACTCCCCTCAGTCACTACACCCCCACTCCCCTCAGTCACTACACCCCCACTCCCCTCAGTCACTACACCCCACTCCCCTCAGTCACTACACCCCCACTCCCCTCAGTCACTACACCCCCACTCCCCTCAGTCACTACACCCCCACTCCCCTCAGTCACTACACCCCCACTCCCCTCAGTCACTACACCCCCACTCCCCTCAGTCACTGCACCCCACTCCCCTCAGTCACTACACCCCCACTCCCCTCAGTCACTACACCCCCACTCCCCTCAGTCACTACACCCCCACTCCCCTCAGTCACTACACCCCACTCCCCTCAGTCACTACACCCCACTCCCCTCAGTCACTACACCCCCACTCCCCTCAGTCATTACAGCCCCACTCCCCTCAGTCACTACACCCCACTCCCCTCAGTCACTACACCCCACTCCCCTCAGTCACTACACCCCCACTCCCCTCAGTCACTACATCCCCACTCCCCTCAGTCACTACACCCACTCCACCCAGCCATTACGTGACACTCAGTCACTACACCCCACTCCCCTCAGTCACCACACCCCCACTCCCCTCAATCACGACACCCCTCTCACCTCAATGACTGCATCCCACCCGACTCAGCCATTTCATTCCCCTCCATCCAGGCCGTACCTGCTGCTCCTGCATTCAACTCCCACTGTCTTTTGTCAGTATATCATCCTCCCCTCACTCATTAATTCACAATTCACTCCATCCCACTGCCAGGAGCCAGTATCTCCCACCTCCCACAGGATCTAGGAGACACTCGGCTCACTCACCACATCTTATTTCAGTCGGTCACCACAGCCCATTCATCACATTCACTCCAACCTCTCAACTCGACTCATTAAGAAGAGTCCTTCACCACTGAGTAGCTTTGTGTCACTCTGCTGGGTGACTGAGAACCTCACAAATAGAGCACTCAGCAATCCAGCCCCTCGAGCTGGCTCTGCTGTACATTACACTCATGTTAGACAATGCATTCCCATCCCCAAAATCACTCCATTCCCCTCCTCAGAATTACTCCAGTCATTTCACATCATCACCATAACCCACTCCCCTCAGTGACTGCTCCTCACCGGGCCCAGCCAATGCTTCACCCTCCGCTCATTTTCTCTCCGATCCGTTAAGACATTGTCCCCTCCCCTCAGTCAGTGCATCACCCTCCCCCCAATTCACCAACGCTCGGGTTCCTGTCACAGCCGCATCGATACCTGCCCTCAGAGGCCGGAGGGACCTCCAGACCCACAAGTCAATTTAGAAGTGCCCTATCAGGGATGGTTGGAAGGTGGGAGTTGGTTTTTAGAAGGGTGGGCCAGTTGTAACAGTGGGGAGTGGAGAGGAGGGGGCTCTGGCCTGCAGGAGGTCACAGCTCCCCCAGTCAGAGGGTTTGGGAGCTGCGTTGTCTCTGTCTCTGGGAGTCGGCAGAGAGACGGCTCTGACTCTGAGGGAGCTTGGCACTCGGATACCAGGAAAACGCCACTGAAGTCAGCAGCTCCAATCTGCTCGTCTCTAACGACTGCATTCCTCGGCCTACAGAGAGCTGCGACCTCAAGGAGAAAAGGACAAAGAAAATTCCAGCACAGGAACAGGCCCTTCGGCCCCTCCAAGCCTGTACCGACCCATGCTGCCCCCGACTGAACTAAAACCCCCTACCCTTCCAGGGACCGTATCCCTCTATTCCCATCCTATTCATGGATTTGTCCAGACACCCCTTAAAACTCACTATCGTATCCGCTTCCACTCCCTCCCCCAGCAACGAGTTCCAGGCACCCACTACTCTCCGTGTAAAAAAATCTGCCTCGTACATCTCCTTCAAACCTTACCCCTCACACCTTAAACCTGTGTCCCCGAGTAATAGATTCTTCCACCCTGGGGGAAAAGAAAGGCTTCTGACTATCCACTCTGTCCCTCATAATCTTGTAAACTTCTATCAGGTCTCCCCTCAACCTCCGTCACTCCAGTGAGAACAAACCAAGTTTCTCCAACCTCTCCTCATAGATAATGCCCTCCAGGCCAGACAACACTCTAGTAAATCTTTTCTGTCCCCTCTCCAAAGCCTCCACATCCTTCTGGTAGTGTGGGCGACCAGAATTGAACACGATATTCCAAGTGTGGCCTCACTAAGGTTCTATAAAGCTGCAACATGACTTGCCAATTTATAAACTCAGTGCCCCGGCCGATGAAGGCAAACATGCCGTCTGCCTTCTTGACCACCTTCTCCACCTGCGTTATCACTTTCAGTGACCCGTGTACCTGTACACCCAGATCCCTGAGAATCTTAACAGGTAATCAATCTTTACAGATACAGACACTGAAAGTGGAGAGAGGGTTTCAGTGCAGGTTAATGAGGTGTTAATTGTCTCAATCCAGGTTAGTTAGTCACATTTTGCAATTCATGGGGGTTACAGATAGTGTAATATGAACCTAAGATCCTGGTTGAGGCAATTCTCATGTGTGCAGAACTTGGTTATCAGTTTCTTGGAGAACACTTCCCTAAAGATCAAAGGCTGAATCCCCGTGACGGCGGAAGTGTCCCCAGACAGGAAGGGAACATTCCAGCCTGGTGACTGTCCAACAGCGTCCATACATCCCATCTTGTAGCGTTTGCATCATCTCACCCATCGACCAGGCCTCGGGGACATCCTTTCCTGCAGCGGGTCAGGTAGACAACGTTACCCGAGACACAAGAGTTTGTCCTGTGTCCCTGCTGGATGGTGTCTCACCTGAGATGGTGGAATCTGAATAGAGGATTGGACACACCTTGCAGAGGTTGCTGTGGTAGGATTGTGTTGTGTCCTGGTCACTGTTCTCCTGAAGGCTGGGTAGTTTGCTGCAGGCAATCGTCTTTCCGAGGCTGTGCGGTGGTTTGAAGGCAAGTTGTGGGTTTGTGGGGATTCCACCCCCCCAGCACTTGCCTTCAAACATCCCGACACCTCCACTACTGACCTTCAAAGAAATGGGCAACCTCAAACCGAGTGTGTGTTTCTGTACATGTGTATCCGGACATGATTCCATGTGTGTGTGTGTGTGCCTCCAGTTCCTCCTCTCCTCCAATCAGGTGCCTCCTGTCCCTCCCCTCCTCCAATCAGGTGCCTCCTGTCTCCCATCTCCTCCAATCAGGTGCCGCCTGTCCCTCCTCCAATCAGGTGATTCCTGTCCCTCCTCTCCTCCAATCAGGAGCCTCCTGTCCCTCTCCCTCCTCCAATCAGGTGTCATCTGTCCTTCTCTTTCTTCTAATCAGGTGCCTCCTGCCCTGCCTCTCCTCCAATCAGGTGCCTCCTGTCCCTCTCCCTCCTCCAATCAGGTGCCTCCTCTCACTCACTCTTCTCCAATCAGGTGCCTCCTGTCCTGCCTCTCCTCCAATCAGGTGCCACCCTCCCCTCCTACAATCAGCTGCCTCCTGTCCCTCCTCTCCTCCAATCAGGAGCCTCCTGTCCCTCCTCTCCTCCAATCAGGTGCCACCCTCCCCTCCTACAATCAGCTGCCTCCTGTCCCTCCTCTCCTCCAATCAGGTGCCTATTGTCCCTCCTTTCCTCCAATCAGGTTCCTCCTGTTTCTCCTCTCCTCCAATCAGGTGCCTCCTGTCCCTCCCCTCCTCCAATCAGGTTCCTCCTGTTTCTCCTCTCCTCCAATCAGGTGCCTCCTATCCCTCTCCCTCCTCCAATCAGGTGCCTCCTGTCCCTCCCCTCCTCCAATCAGGTGCCTCCTCTCCCTCCTCTCCTCCAATCAGGTGCCTCCTGCACTGCCTCTCCTCCAATCAGGTGCCTCTTGTCCCTCCTTTCCTCCAATCAGGTTCCTCCTGTTTCTCCTCTCCTCCAATCAGGTGCCTCCTGACCCTCTCCCTCCTCCAATCAGGTGCCTCCTGACCCTCTCCCTCCTCCAATCAGGTGCCTCCTGTCCCTCCCCTCCTCCAATCAGGTGCCTCCTGTCCCTCTCCTCCAATCAGGTGCCTCCTGTCCAGTCTGATGGACATTTCAGAGGGGACAGTGGGACAGAGAGAGAAAAGCAGCAGCTCAAAAACCAGCACCAAAACCTGACACTGACTTTACTCCAGAAACACATCAGCATCCACCAACACAGGGGGAATTTTCACTTTAAATACCCTGTATTAAACTATTAAAAGGTATAATTATACCCAGTCTAAACCAGACACGGCTCCTCTCCAACCCCGCCCCACGCGCTCCAGTCCCGCCCACCTCTCTCCAGCACCAGCCCCGCCCACTGCGCTCCAGCCCCGCCCACACCCGTTTTCCCGCCCCTTGTTGCGGCTCGCGCTTTGACCGTTAGAGGGAGAGAGAGAGCGAGAGATAGTGAGGGAGAGAGATAGTGAGGGAGAGATAGTGAAGGAGAGAGAGAGATAGTGAGGGAGAGAGATAGTGAGGGAGAGATAGTGAAGGAGAGAGAGAGATAGTGAGGGAGAGAGAGATAGAGAGTTAGTGAGGGAGAGAGAGATAGGGAGGGAGAGAAAGAGAGATAGTGAGGGAGAGAGAGATAGTGAGGGAGAGAGATAGAGAGTTAGTGAGGGAGAGAGAGATAGGGAGGGAGAGAAAGAGAGATAGTGAGGGAGAGAGAGATAGTGAGGGAGAGAGAGAGATAGTGAGGGAGAGAGATAGTGAGGGAGAGATAGTGAGGGAGAGAGAGATAGTGAGGGAGAGAGATAGAGAGAGATAGTGAGGGAGAGAGAGATAGTGAGGGAGAGAAAGAGAGATAGTGAGGGAGAGAGAGATAGTGAGGGAGAGAGAGAGAGATAGTGAGGGAGAGAGATAGTGAGGGAGAGATAGTGAGGGAGAGAGAGATAGTGAGGGAGAGAGATAGAGAGTTAGTGAGGGAGAGAGAGATAGGGAGGGAGAGAAAGAGAGATAGTGAGGGAGAGAGAGATAGTGAGGGAGAGAGAGAGATAGTGAGGGAGAGAGATAGTGAGGGGGAGAGATAGTGAGGGAGAGAGAGATAGTGAGGGAGAGAGATACAGAGTTAGTGAGGGAGAGAGAGATAGGGAGGGAGAGAAAGAGAGATAGTGAGGGAGAGAGAGATAGTGAGGGAGAGAGAGAGATAGTGAGGGAGAGAGATAGTGAGGGAGAGATAGTGAGGGAGAGAGAGATAGTGAGGGAGAGAGATAGAGAGAGATAGTGAGGGAGAGAGAGATAGTGAGGGAGAGAAAGAGAGATAGTGAGGGAGAGAGAGATAGTGAGGGAGAGAGAGAGAGATAGTGAGGGAGAGAGATAGTGAGGGAGAGATAGTGAGGGAGAGAGAGATAGTGAGGGAGAGAGATAGAGAGAGATAGTGAGGGAGAGAGAGATAGTGAGGGAGAGAAAGAGAGATAGTGAGGGAGAGAGAGATAGTGAGGGAGAGAGAGAGAGATAGTGAGGGAGAGAGATAGTGAGGGAGAGATAGTGAGGGAGAGAGAGATAGTGAGGGAGAGAGATAGAGAGAGATAGTGAGGGAGAGAGAGATAGTGAGGGAGAGAAAGAGAGATAGTGAGGGAGAGAGAGATAGTGAGGGAGAGAGAGAGAGATAGTGAGGGAGAGAGATAGTGAGGGAGAGATAGTGAGGGAGAGAGAGATAGTGAGGGAGAGAGATAGAGAGTTAGTGAGGGAGAGAGAGATAGGGAGGGAGAGAAAGAGAGATAGTGAGGGAGAGAGAGATAGTGAGGGAGAGAGAGAGATAGTGAGGGAGAGAGATAGTGAGGGAGAGATAGTGAGGGAGAGAGAGATAGTGAGGGAGAGAGATAGAGAGTTAGTGAGGGAGAGAGAGATAGGGAGGGAGAGAAAGAGAGATAGTGAGGGAGAGAGAGATAGTGAGGGAGAGAGAGAGATAGTGAGGGAGAGAGATAGTGAGGGAGAGATAGTGAGGGAGAGAGAGATAGTGAGGGAGAGAGAAGAGAGATAGTGAGGGAGAGAGAGATAGTGAGGGAGAGAAAGAGAGATAGTGAGGGAGAGAGATAGTCAGGGAGAGATAGTGAGGGAGAGAGAGATAGTGAGGGAGAGAGATAGAGAGAGATAGTGAGGGAGAGAGAGATAGTGAGGGAGAGAGATAGTGAGGGAGAGAGAGATAGTGAGGGAGAGATAGTGAAGGAGAGAGATAGTGAGGGAGAGAGATAGTGAGGGAGAGAGAGATAGTGAGAAGGAGAGAGAGAGATAGGGAGAGAGAGATAGTGAGGGAGAGATAGTGAGGGAGAGAGAGATAGTGAGGGAGAGAGAGAGATAGTGAGGGAGAGAGAGAGATAGTGAGGGAGAGATAGTGAGGGAGAGATAGTGAGGGAGAGAGAGATAGTGAGGGAGAGAGATAGAGATAGTGAGGGAGAGAGAGATAGTGAGGGAGAGAGATAGAGATAGTGAGGGAGAGAGAGATAGTGAGGGAGAGAGAGACAGTGAGGGAGAGATAGTGAGGGAGAGAGAGATAGTGAGGGAGAGAGAGACAGTGAGGGAGAGATAGTGAGGGAGAGAGAGTTAGGGAGGGAGAGATAGTGAGGGAGAGAGAGATAGAGAGAGATAGTGAGGGAGACAGATAGTGAGGGAGAGAGAGATAGGGAGGGAGCGATAGAGAGAGATAGTGAGGGAGAGAGAGACAGTGAGGGAGAGAGATAGTGAGGGAGAGAGAGTGAGGGAGAGATAGTGAGGGAGAGAGAGATAGAGATAGTGAGGGAGAGAGAGATAGTGAGGGAGAGAGAGATAGTGAGGGAGAGAGATAGTGAGAAGGAGAGAGAGAGATAGGGAGAGAGAGATAGAGAGAGATAGTGAGGGAGAGAGAGATAGTGAGGGAGAGAGATAGTGAGAGGAGAGAGAGTGAGGGAGAGATAGTGAGTGGGAGAGAGATAGTGAGTGGGAGAGAGATAGTGAGTGGAGAGAGATAATGAGGGGGAATAAGATAGTGAGGGAGAGAGTGAGGGAGGGAGAGATAGTGAGGGAAACAGATAGTGAGGGGAAGAGAGAGAGATTGTGAGGGAGAGAGAGATAGTGAGGAGGAAAGCGATGGAGGGAGAGAGATAGTGAGGGAGGGAGAGATAGTGAGGGAGGGAGAGAGATAGTGAAGGAGAGAGACAGTGAGGGGGAGAGAGAGATTGTGAGGGAGAAAGATAGGGAGGGAGAATGATACTGAGGGGGAGAGAACGAGATTGTGAGGGAGAGAGAGAGATACTGAGGGAGAGAGATAGCGAGAGAGGGAGAAAGATACTGAGGGGAGAGAGATAGTGAGGGAGAGAGAGATAGTGAGGTCGAGAGATAGTGAGAAGGAGAGAGAGAGTGAGGGAGGGAGAGATGGTGAGGGAGGGAGAGATGGTGAGGGAGAGAGAGAGATAGAGAGAGAGATAGTGAGGGAGAGAGAGATAGTGAGGGAGAGAGAGAGTGAGGGAGAGAGATAGTGAGGGAGACAGAGAGTGAGGGAGAGAGATAGTGAGGGGGAGAGAGATAGTGAGGGAGGGAGAGAGATAGTGAGGGGGAATAAGATAGTGAGGGAGAGAGTGAGGGAGAGAGAGATAGTGAGGGGGAATAAGATAGTGAGGGAGAGAGTGAGGGAGGGAGAGATGGTGAGGGAGAGGGAGAGAGATAGTGAGGGGGAGAGATAGTGAGGGAAACAGATAGTGAGGGGAAGAGAGAGAGATTGTGAGGGAGAGAGAGATAGTGGGGGGAGAGAGATAGTGAGGAGGAAAGCGATGGAGGGAGAGAGATAGTGAGGGAGGGAGAGATAGTGAGGGAGGGAGAGAGATAGTGAGGGAGGGAGAGAGATAGTGAGGGAGAGAGACAGTGAGGGAAAGAGATAGTGAGGGGGAGAGAGAGATTGTGAGGGAGAGAGATAGGGAGGGAGAAAGATACTGAGGGGGAGAGAACGAGATTGTGAGGGGGAGAGAGAGATACTGAGGGAGAGAGATAGCGAGAGAGGGAGAAAGATACTGAGGGGGAGAGAGATAGTGAGGGCGAGAGAGAGAAAGTGAGAGGGAGAGAGAGATAGTGAGAGGGAGAGAGATAGTGAGGGAGAGAGATAATGAGGGAGGGAGAGATAGTGACGGAGAGAGAGATAGTGAGGGGGAGAGATAGTGAGGGGGGAGAGAGATAGTGAGGGGGGAGAGAGATAGTGAGGGGGAGAGAGAGATAGTGAGAGGGAGAGAGAGACAGTGAGAGAGGGAGGGTTACTGAGAGGGAGAGAGAGATAGTGAGAGGGGGGAGAGGATAGTACTGAGAGGGAGAGAGAGATAGTGAGAGGGGGGAGAGAGATAGTGAGAGAGGGAGAGTTAGTGAGGGGGAGAGAGAGGTAGTGAGGGAGGGAGAGAGTTAGTGAGGGGGAAGAGAGATAGTGAGGGGGAGAGAGAGATAGTGAGGGAGAGAGATAGTGAGGGGGAGAGAGAGATGTTGGAGTGAGATAGTGAGGGAGGGAGCGAGATAGTGAGGGAGAGAGAGAGATAGTGAGGGAGAGAGATAGGGACGGAGAGAGATAGTGAGGGAGAGAGAGCTGGTGAGGGAGAGATGGTGTGGGAGCGAGATAGTGAGGGAGAGAGAGAGATAGTGAGGGAGAGAGATAGTGAGGGAGAGAGAGAGATAGTGAGGGAGAGAGATAGTGAGAGAGAGAGACATAGGGAGAGATAGCAGGAGAGGGAGATAAGGAGAGAGAGATAGGGAGAGAGAGATAGGGAGGAGAGAGAGGGAGGGAGAGAAGAGATAGTGAGGGAAAGAAAGATAGTGAGGGAGAGAGAGATAGTGAGGGAGAGAGAGATAGTGACGGGGGAGAGAGAGTGAGGGGGAGAGATAGTGAGGGAGAAGAGATAGTGAGAGAGAGAGATAGGGAGGGAGAGAGAGTGATTGTTAGGGAGAGAGATAGTGAGTGGGAGAGAGAGAGATAATGAAGGGGAAAGAGATAGTGAGGGAGGGAGAGATGGTGAGGGAGAGGGAGAGAGATAGTGAGGGAGGGAGAGAGATAGTGAGGGGAGAGATAGTGAGGGGGAGAGAGAGATAGTGAGGGAAAGAGATAGTGAGGGGGAGAGAGAGATTGTGAGGGAGAGATGGGGGGGAGAGAGATACTGAGGGGGGAGACAGATGTGAGGGAGAGATGGAGGGAGGGAGATAGTGACGGAGGGAGAGATAGAGACGGAGGGAGAGAGATAGAGAGGGGAAGTTGTGGCAAGGTTTTAGAAAAAATTATTCGGGATAGGATTTATAGTTATTTGGAGAGTAATGAATTGATTGGAGATAGTCAGCATGGTTTTGTAGCGGGTAGGTCGTGCCTTACTAACCTTATTGAGTTTTTTGAGAAAGTGACCAAAGAGGTGGATGGGGGTAAGGCAGTGGACGTGGTATATATAAGAACATAAGAACATAAGAAATAGGAGCAGGAGTAGGCCATCTGGCCCTTCGAGCCTGCCCCGCCATTCAATAAGATCATGGCTGATCTGTCATGGCTCAGTTCCACTTTCCGGCCCTCTCCCCATAACCCTTAATCCCCTCTCTTATCAAAAACCCATCAACCCGCTTCTTGAAAACATTTAGCGAGGCAGCCTCCACCACCTCAACGGGCAGAGAATTCCAGAGATTCACCACCCTTTGAGTGAATGGATTTTAGTAAGGCGTTTGATAAGGTTCACCATGGTAGGCTTCTGCAGAAAATGCAGATGTATGGGATTGGGGGTGATCTAGGGAATTGGATCAGGAATTGGCTAGCGGATAGGAGACAGAGGGTGGTGGTTGATGGTAAATATTCATCATGGAGTTCGGTTTCGAGTGGTGTGCCTCAGGGATCTGTTTTGGGGCCACTGCTGTTTGTAATTTTTATTAATGATCTGGATGAGGGTATAGTTGGGTGGATTAGTAAATTTGCTGATGACACCAAAGTCGGAGGTGTGGTAGATAGTGAGGAAGGGTGTCATAGTTTGCAGGAAGACAGACAGGTTGCAGAGCTGGGCCGAGAGGTGGCGGATGGAGTTTAATGCGGAGAAGTGTGAGGTAATTCACTTTGGTAGGAATAACAGATGTGTCGAGTATAGGGCTAACGGGAGGACTTTGAATAGTGTGGAGGAGCAGAGGGATCTAGGTGTATGTGTACATAGATCCCTGAAAGTTGGGAGTCAAGTAGATAAGGTTGTTAAGAAGGCATACGGTGTCTTGGCGTTTATTGGTAGGGGGATTGAATTTAGGAGTCGCAGCGTCATGTTGCAACTGTACACAACTCTGGTGCGGCCGCACTTGGAGTACTGTGTGCAGTTCTGGTCCCCACATTACAGGAAGGATGTGGAGGCTTTGGAGAGGGTGCAGAGGAGGTTTACCAGGATGTTGCCTGGTATGGAGGGGAGGTCCTATGAGGAGAGGCTGAGGGATTTGGGGTTGTTTTCGCTGGAAAGAAGGCGGCTAAGAGGGGATCTTATTGAAACATATAAGATGATTAGAGGTTTAGATAGGGTGGATAGTAATAGCCTTTTTCCTCTGATGGAGAAATCTAGCACGAGGGGGCATGGCTTTAAATTAAGGGGTGGTAGTTATAGGACGGATGTCAGGGGTAGGTTCTTTACCCAGAGGGTGGTGAGGGATTGGAATGCCCTGCCTGCTGCAGTTGTAAATGCGCCTAGTTTGGGGGCGTTTAAGAGATCCGTGGATAGGTTTATGGACGAAAAGGGATTGGTTTAGATTAGTGGGTCATTGTTTTGTAACTGGTCGGTGCAACATCGTGGGCCGAAGGGCCTGTTCTGCGCTGTAATGTTCTATGTTCTATGTTCTATGAAGTGACAGATAGTGAGGGAGAGAGAGATGGAGGGAGAGAGAGATAGTGAGGGGGAGAGAGAGATAGTGAGGGGGAGAGAGATAGTGAGGGGGAGAGAGATAGTGAGGGGGAGAGAGATAGTGAGGGGGAGAGAGGGATAGTGAGGGAGAGAGAGGGATAGTGAGGCAGAGAGAGGGATAGTGAGGGAGAGAGAGGGATAGTGAGGGAGAGAGAGATAGTGAGGGAGAGAGAGATAGTGAGGGAGAGTGAGATGGAGGGAGAGATAGATAGTGAGGGAGAGAGATATAGTGAGGGTGAGAGAGATAGGGAGAGAGAGGTGGAGGGAGAGATAGATAGTGAGGGCGAGAGAGATAGGGAGAGATAGGTAGCGAGGGAGAGAGAGTTAGTGAGGGAGAGAGAGTTAGTGAGGGAGATAGATAGTGAGGGAGATAGATAGTGAGGGAGAGAGAGAGATAGGGAGAGAGAGTGAGATAGTGAGGGAGAGAGATAGTGAGGGAGAGGGAGATGGAGGGAGAGAGATAGTGAAGGAGAGAGATAATGAGGGAGAGAGAGATGGAGGGAGAGAGAGAGATAGGGAGAGAGAGAGATAAAGGGAGAGATAGATAGTGAGGGGGAGAGAGAGATAGTGAGGGAGAGAGAGATAGTGAGGGAGAGAGAGAGATAGTGAGAGTCGACATCCCTCAGCACTGACCCTCCCACAGTGTGGCGCTCCCTCAGCACTGACCCTCCCACAGTGCGGCGCTCCCTCAGCACTGACCCTCCCACAGTGCGGCGCTCCCTCAGCATTGATGCTCGGACAGTGAGACACTCCCTCAGCACTGACCCTCCCACAGTGCGGCGCTCCCTCAGCACTGACCCTCCCACAGTGCGGCGCTCCCTCAGCACTGACCCTCCCACAGTGCGGCGCTCCCTCAGCATTGATGCTCGGACAGTGAGACACTCCCTCAGTACTGACCCTCCCACAGTGTGGCGCTCCATCAGCACTGACCCTCCCATAATGCAGCGCTCCCTCGGCACTGACCCTCCCACAGTGCGGCGCTCCCTCAGCATTGACCCTCCCACAGTGTGGCACAGCGCTGACCCACAGTGCGGTCCTCCCTCAGCACTGACCCTCCCACAGTGCAGCGCTCTGTCAGCACTGACCTTCCCACAGTGTGGTGCTCCCTTAGCACTGACCCTCCCACAGCGCGGCGTTCGCTCAGCACTGACCCTCCCACAGTGCGGCGTTTCCTCAGCACTGACCCTCCCACAGTGCGGCGCTCCCTCAGCACTGACCCTCCCACAGTGCGATATGGGTCAGTGACAGGCTAGAGACAGACATCGGGATGAGTGTGGCCCAGTGTGAGAGTGCCGCACTGTCAGAGGGTCAGTGCTGAGGGAGTGCTGCACTGTCAGAGGGTCAGTACTGAGGGAGTGCCGCACTGTCAGAGGGTCAGTACTGAGGGAGTGCCGCACTGTCAAAGAGTCAGTCATAAGAATATAAGAACATAAGAAATAGGAGCAGGAGTAGGCCATCTAACCCCTCGAGCCTGCCCTGCCATTCAATAAGATCATGGCTGATCTGTCGTGTCTCAGTTCCACATTCCCGCCCTCTCCCCGTAACCCTTAACCCCCTTGCCTATCAAAAACCTATCAACCCGCGACTTAAAAATATTTAGCGAGGCAGCCTCCACCACTTCAACGGGCAGAGAATTCCAGAGATTCACCACCCTTTGAGTGAAGAAGTTCCTCCTCAACTCCGTTCTAAACCACCCCCCCTTTATCTTGAGTGAAGAAGTTCCTCCTCAACTCCGTTCTAAACCACCCCGCCTTTATCTTGAGGCTGTGCCCTCTAGTCCTACTGTCCTTTCTGAGCGGGAAGAGCCTCTCCACCTCTATCCTATCCATCCCATTCATCATCTTATATGTCTCAATGAGATCTCCCCTCATTCTTCTAAACTCTAACGAGTACAAGCCTAGTTTATTCAGCCTCTCCTCATAGTTCAACCCCCTCAACTCCGGAATCAGCCTAGTAAACCTCCTCTGCACTCCCTCCAAGGCCAAAATATCCTTGCGTAAGTGCGGCGACCAAAACTGCACACAGTACTCTAGCTGCGGCCTCACCAGTGCCCTATACAGCTGCAGCAAGACCTCCCTACTTTTATATTCAATCCCCCTCGCTATGAAGGCCAGCATCCCATTTGCCTTCCTGACCACCTGCTGCACCTGCAGGCTGGGTTTTTGCGACTCATGCACAAGGACCCCGAGGTCCCTCTGCACCGTTGCATGCTGCAATTTTTCGCCATGTAAGTAATAGTCCTTCCTACCATTATTCCTACCAAAGTGGACACCATCACATTTGCCAACATTAAATTCCATTTGCCAGTTCCTGGCCCATTCGCCCAGCCTATCTAGATCCTTCTGCAGACTCTCCACACCCTCCGCACAATTTGCCGTTCCACCAATCTTGGTGTCATCAGCAAATTTCGACACCATACACTCGGTTCCCTCCTCCAGATCATCTATATAAATGGTAAATAGCTGAGGCCCCAGCACCGACGCCTGGGGCACTCCACTAGTCACCAACCGCCAATCCGAATAGCACCCATTGACCCCCACTCTCTGCCTCCTATTTGACAGCCAATCCTCTATCCACGCTAACACCCTACCCCCAACTCCATGCCCCCTGACCTTCTGTAATAACCTCTTGTGAGGCACCTTGTCAAACGCCTTCTGAAAATCAAGAAAGACCACATCCACCGGCTCTCCTCTATCCACCGCCCTAGACACATCCTCATAGAACTCCAATAAATTCATCAGACACGACTTCCCCTTAACGAAACCGTGCTGCGTCTGCTCTATCAAACAATTCTCCTCAAGATGCCTCGCTATTTTCTCCTTGATCATGGATTCTAACATTTTACCTACAACAGACGTTAAACTAACTGGCCTATAATTCTCTGCCTTTTGCCTGCCACCCTTCTTAAACAACGGCGTAACATTAGCCGTTTTCCAATCTTCCGGCACTGCCCCGGAATCCAGCGACGTTTGGAAAATAATCACCAAGGCATCTACTATCACCTCCGCCATTTCTTTCAGAACCCTTGGATGCATTCCATCCGGTCCTGGGGACTTGTCCACAATCAGTCCCTCCAGTCTGTTGAGCACCGCCTCTCTAGTAACAATAATGTCATTCAGGCCCTCCAGTCCTACCACCTTTCCATCGCTAACACCCAGCAAATTATTCACGTCCTCCTCCGTGAAGACAGAAACAAAAAAGTTATTCAAGGCCTCAGCCATTTCCCCATCCCCTACCACTAAGTCCCCCCTCTCAACCTCTAAGGGTCCAACGTTCACCCTAGCCAGCCTCTTCTTTTTTATATATTTATAAAAACTCTTACTATCCTTTTTTATATTAAGCGCTAGCCCAGCTTCATAGTTTATCCTACCCTTCTTTATCAACTTCTTTGTCATTCTTTGTTGACGTTTAAACCTCTCCCAATCCTCTTCTCGCCCACTACTCTTAGCTACTCTAAACGCATCCGCTTTTAATTTAACACTTTCCTTCACCTCCTTCGTTATCCACGGCTGATTATCTCTCCTCCTATGATCCTTTTTAACCATCGGAATAAATTTCTGCTGAGCACCAAGAAAGATCTCCTGAAAGATCCTCCACTGTTCCTCAGCAGACCTACCTTCCAACGCGCTCCCCCAATCAACATTCGCCAATTCCTCTCTCATCCTATCGTACTCCCCTCTGTTCAAACAAAGGACGCATGTCCGGGAACCCACTTTCTCCTCCTCCATCTGCATCAGAAACTCCACCATACAATGATCACTGTTCCCAAGAGGATCCTTCACCACAAGGTCCCTAATTCTACCTGCCTCATTACATAACACCAGATCCAAGATAGCTCTCTCCCTCGTCGGCTCCAACACACACTGTTCGAGGAAACTATCCCGGCAGCATTCCAAGAACTCCTCCTCAAGCCCACCGCGTCCAACATGGGTCGACCAATCAATACGCAGATTGAAATCCCCCATAACTACGGCCGTCCCATTCCTGCACGCCGCATTTATTTGCGCGTTAACAGCCCGCCCCACCTCCAGATCATTATTTGGGGGCCTATAAACGACACCCACCAGTGTCTTCCTCCCTTTGCTGTTCCTAATCTCCACCCACGATTCCACTTTTTGCTCTTTGGTTCTTATATCATCCCTTACTACCACCCTGATGCTATCCTTAATCAGCAGAGCTACGCCCCCCCCTCCTTTTTCCTCCTGCCTATCCTTCCTAAACACCTGTTCAGGGATCCGTGTTCAAATCCCACCTTGACGGAAGGTGGAATTTAAATTCAATAAAAAAGAAATAACAATATATTACTTAAATAATTAAAAATAAATTAAGAATCGACTGATAATCATGAAACCATTGTCGATTGTTGGAAAAACCCACCTGGTTTCAGGAAGGAAATCTGCTGTCCTTACCTGGCCTGGCCTACATGTGACTCCTGAGCCACAGCAATGAGGTTCACTCTTAACTGCCCTCTTAACTGGCTGATTAAGACACTCAGTCGCATTGACCGAGGCACTGAAAAAGCCTATGGGAATCGTGCTGGATATTGGGACATGGGAGCTGATTGAGGTTGGAAAAGTTTCTCTGTGGACACAGACGATTGGATTGGTCGACTGATTTTGATTTGATTTATTATTATCACGTGTATTGGGATACAGTGAAAAGTATTGTTTCTTGTCCACTGTACAGACAAAGCATACCGTTCATAGAGTATGGAGGGGAGAAGGAAAAAGATTTGATTTGATTTATTATTGCCAAGTGGAGTGGGAGAAAGTGAAAGGTACTGTTTCTTGCATGCTACACGGACAAAGCATACTGTTCATAGAGTACAGAGGAGAGAAGGAAAAGGATTTGATTTATTATTGTCACATGTATCAGGATACAGTGGAAAGTATTGTTTCTTGTGCGCTGTACAGACAAAACATACCGTTCATAGAGTACAGAGGAGAGCTGGAAAAGGATTTGATGTGATTTATTATTTTGTCACGTGTATTGGGATACAGTGAAAAGTATTGTTTCCTGTGCGCTGTACAGACAAAGCATACTGTTCATAGAGAAAGTGGAAGAGAGAATGTCCAGGGTGCGTGGGGGGGGTGGGGGGTGGGGGGCGGTGGTGTGGGTGGTGGAGGGGTGCGGTCCTTGATTATACCGGCTGCTTTTCCCGAGGCAGCAGGAAGTGTAGACAGAGTCAATGGATGGGAGGCTGGTTTGTGTGATGGGATTGGGGCTACATTCACCACCCTTTTGTAGTTCCTTTCGGTCTTGGGCAGAGCAGGAGCCCAGACCAAGCTGTGATACAACCAGAAAGGATGCTTTCTATGGGGCATCTGTAAAAGTTGATGAGAGTTGTAGCTGACATGCCAAATTTCCTTAGTCTTCTGAGAAAGTAGAGGCATTGGTGGGGCTTTCTTAACTATAGTGTCAGCATGGAGGGACCAGGACAGGTTGTTGGTGATCTGGACACCTAAAAACCTGAAGGTCTCTCGATCATTTTTACTTGGTCCCTGTTGGTGTAGACAGGGGCATGTTCTCCACTACACTTTCTGAAAATACTCTCCTTGGTTTTGTTCACATTGAGGGAGAGATTATTGTTGATCGATGCTGAAAATGCAGTGGAACAGTTGGTGTTTTCCAGTAAACCTTGGATCAGGTTGTAGGTTAGATGTGTTTTATTGCTTATCTTCAGCAATAAATGCTGAACACTAACAAACTTTGCAGTCACGGATACCTTTGCCACACCCTGCATTGCACCACTCTGAATATTCCAGAAGTTTCACTTTCCCAGCGAGGGCTCGGATGCAGTGACCGCAGCTGAGTCTGTCCCAGGACAATCTCATCGTCTCATTGCTGACCGCTCAGCGTACACCCTCTGTTCCCCAGTCGCTGATTCCTGAGTGTGATCATCTGTCAGGTAACAGACATCTGGGATAGAAATGGGGGGATTTCATTGCCTTTCCAAACAGTTCTCTCTGTCCCTCTCCCTTTTGTCTCTATCTCTCTCTCTGTCCTTTCTCGCTCCCTCCCTCTCTGTCAATCTCTGGGTCTATCTCCCTTTCTTTGTTTCTACATTGTTCTATTTGTGGTGAATTGTACTCATGACTAACCAGCACAGTGAGAGCAGTAATATGGAAACACGGTTTAAGAATAGTGTAAACTAGACACCTAATGATATCAAATGTTCAGAGATATATAGAGAAGGGGAACAGCGGTGAAGAGTTGGCACCACGGAGTAGGGAAGATAGTTTATTGGTGGAAAGGCGGGAGTGAAAGAGGGAACAATCCATTTGTTCAGAATTGGGAAGCAAAACTGAGGGGATTGGACCTCCCGCTGGTGGGAAGGACTGGCTTCCATAGCAAGAGGGTTTGAGTACAGGAGTAAGGATGTCTTGCTGCAGTTATGTGGAGAACCTGCAGTTAGAGGTCTCACAACACCAGGTTAAAGTCCACCACTCGCCTTCGTCAGATGAGCGGAGAGTTCTGATCACAAACAGGGGATGTAAAGATACACACTCAGTGACCGTGTGTCTGACTGTAACTGACTGTGTGTCTTTACATCCCCTGTTTGTGATCAGAACTCTCCGCTCACCTGATGAAGGGGCAGTGCCCCGAAAGCTAGTGGCTCGTGCCCCCAAATAAACCTGTTGGACTTTAACCTGGTGTTGTGAGACTGCTTACTGTGTTTACCCCAGTTTATCGCCGGTATCTCCACATCATAACCTGCAGTTATACAGGGCCATGGAGAGGCCACACCTTGAGTATTGTGAGCAGTTTTGGTCTCCTAGTCTGAGGAAGCACCTTCTTGCTCTTGAGGGAGTCCAGTGAAGGTTCACCAGACTGATAGTGGGCGGCCGAGGGTGGCACAGTGGGTTAGCGCTGCTGCCTCACAGCACCAGGGACCTGGGTTCGATTCGCGGCTCGGGTCACTGTCTGTGTCTGCGTGGGTTTCCTCCGGGTGCTCCGGTTTCTTCCCACATTATGAAAGACGTGCTGGTTAGGATGCATTGACCCGAACAGGCGCCGGATTGTGGTGACGAGGGGATTTTCACAGTAACTTCATTGCAGTGTTAATGTAAGCCTGACTTGTGACTAACAAATAAACATTAAACTTTGCTTTGATTCCTGGAATGGCAGGACTGAGGAGAGACGGGGCTTGTACTCACTGGAATTCAGGAGAATGAGAGGGAATCTCACAGAAATGGATAAAATCCTGATGGGACTGGATAGGCTCAGATGCAGGAAGAATGTTCCTGATGCTGGGGAGATCCAGAACTAGGGGGTCACAGTCTGAGAATGAGGGGTTAGCCACTCAGGACTGAGATAAGGAAGAACATCTTCACTCCGAGAGCTGGGAATCTGAGGAATTCTCTACCTGTTGGGAGCCAGTTTGTTAGATACGTTCCAGAGGGAGCTGGATGTGGCCCTTGTGGATAACGGGATGGAGGAGGTATGGAGAGAAAGCAGGAGTGGGATACTGAGATTGCAGGGTCAGCCATGATGATAGTGAATGGTGCAGCAGGCTTGAAGGGCCGAATGGTCTACTCTTACACCTAGTTTCTATGTTAACACGTCAACACGCGATTGTTACTCACTGCTGATAGTCCACGAGGGTGAGTTCTAAGGAGCAGAAATGGCCCGAATCAGCGACAGCACTGCAGGAACCAAGATCATCACTTTCACCATCGTTCAGAGACTTCCTGCGAGTGTCGGTACCTCGGCTCAGAAAGGTTACAACAGTTTGGTACCATCGAGAGCAACGAAACAGGGCAGAACTCCAATCTGGCTCAAATTAAAACAAACTTTACTACGTGGGTGTAAATTGAGAGAGGTGGATAAATGTAAGATTATCCACTTTGGTAGCAATAATAGGAAGAAAGATTATTACCTGGATGGGTGTAAATTGAGAGGGGTGGAGACCTTGGAGTCCTCGTCCATCAGTCGCTGACAGTAAGCGTGCAGGTACAGCAGGCAGTAAAGAAGGGAAATGGTCTGTAGGCCTTCAGAGTGAGAGGATTGGAGTGTAGGGACAGGGATGTTTTACTGCAATTGTACAGGGTGAGGCCACACCCTGTGTATTGTGAGCAGTTTTGGTCTCCTTATCCGAGGAAGGATGTTCCTCGCTACAGAGGGAGCACAGCGAGGGTTTACCACGCTGATTCCTGGGACGGCAGGTCCATCATATGAGGAGAGACTGAGTGGGTTCAGATTCTATTCACTGGAGTTTAGAAGAGCGAGAGAGGGGGATCCCGATGGTGGGAGGAGTCCAGAACCAGGTGGGGTTGGGGGGGGGGCGTCACAGTTTGAGGATAAGGGGTGAACCTTTTAGGGACTGAAGTGAGGGAGAAATATCTTCACCCAGAGGGTGGGAATGTGTGGAATTCACTCCCACAGAAAGGAGTTGAGGCCAAAACGATGTGTGATTTCAGGAAGAAATGAGATTTCGCTCTTGGGGCTAAAGGGATGGAGGGATATGGGTGGGGGAGAGGGGGGATCAGGATATTGAACTGGATGATCAGCCATGATCAAAAGGGCCAAATGGCCTCCTCCTGCTTGTAGTTTCACTGTATCTATGTCTTTGGGGGAGCACTTGGGTAAGAGTGATCATAATGTCAGAAGGTTTAGTCTCGCAATGGAGAACAGTGAGGAATAATCTATTCAAGAATGTCTATCTTGGAAGAGAGATAATTGCCACAGGAAAGATAAGGGATCTAACGAGTGTAAAATAGAACCATGGACTGTCTGGAAGAGTTGGTTCTGGTAGGGGCTAGGTACATTCAGAGAAGGGAGAACGGAATGGGATCTAAAACATGTGCGCCATGGATGACAAGGAAGAGAGTGATTCTGATGAAGCAAAATAATGCCCAGCCAAAACAGAAACCACTGGAAATACTCATCCATTGTGCAAGATGAAATAGAGGTGACATTTCGAGCTAGTGACCTTTCATCAGAAGAAAGGTGAGACCAAACTTACAGGGCAATGCTGATGATAACAATCACCAGGAACAGCACACAGATATGTGAGCTGAATTGGGAGAGAAATGGCAGGTGGACTTCAGGACAGGGAGGTGTGAGCTCATATGTTTTAGGCAGAGACGGCATCAATATAACGAGTGTGCAGGGACAGAGGGCCCTGGGATTCATTTTGATTTTATTTATTATTGTCACGTTTATTAACATACAGCGAAAAGTATTGTTTCTTGTGCAGTTTCCAGACAAAGCATACCGTTCATAGAAAAGGAAAGGAGCGGGTGCAGAATGTAATGTTACAGTCACAGTAAAGTTGTAGGGAAAGATCAGCTTAATATAAGGTAGGTCCATTCAAAAGTCTGACAGCACCAGGGAAGAAGCTGTTATTGAGTGCGTTGGTACGTGACTTTAAACTTTTGTATCTTTTTCCCGACAGAAGAAGGTGGAAGACAGAATGTCCGGGGTGTGTGAGGGGGGGTCCTTGATTATGTCGGCTGCCTTTCTCGAGGCAGCGGGAAGTGTAGACGGAGTCAATGGATTGGAGTCTGATTTGTGTGATGGGACTGGCTTACGTTCATGACCCTTTGTAATTCCTTGCAGTCTTGGGCAGAGCAAGAGCCCATACCAAGCTGTGATACCTCTGGAAAGAATGCTTTCTGTGGGGCATCTGTACAAGTTGGTGAGAGTTGTAGCTGATGTGCCAAATTTCCTTAGTCTTCTGAGAAAGTAGAGGCGTTGGTGGGGCTTTCTTAACTATAGTGTTAGCGTGGGGGGGACCAGGACAGGTTGTTGGTGATCTGGACACCTGAAAACCTGAAGCTCTCTCGATCATTTTTACTTTGTCCCCATTAAGGTAGACAGGGGCATGTTCTCCATTACGCTGTCCTCCTACCTCCAAGCAAGTCCGTCATAATAATAAGGGATACAGGGAATAACCCAGCAGAAGGGATTTTAGACACAGGAGAGCCACAATTGTGAGGATATAGATATGGACAAAAGAGAGGGTAGGATAGAGGATAGACCCTTAATAACAGCTGAGCAGACCCTTTTTGTAGATGGGTCACACAAATATGTGGAAGGATCACCCCGGACAGGGTGGGCAGTAGTGAATGACAAATTAGAGACAATAAGGTCAGGAAGGATTGACGGAGGTCTATCGGTGCAAGTGGCAGAACTTGTGGCACTGACACAGGCCCTAGAGTTACCTGAAGGTAAAACGGTGAACATCTATACAGATAGTCACTATGCATTTGGAGTCAGACATGACTACATGGCAGCTTGGGGAAGAAGAGGGTTCAAAACCACGGGAGGAACCTCTATTAAACGCCAGCAAAGAATTGAGGCATTGTTGAGGGCGAATGAGAAACCGAGAGAAGCTGCAGTAATCAAAATTAAAGTGCACCAGAAAGAACCAGGAAGAGATTACCCGAACTGGTTAAATTTCAAAGGGAACCAAGCCACAGATAGGGCAGCACAGTTAGCCTTAGGACAGGACAATCGGCGAACAGGCAGGAGACAAAATAGATATTCGGGACTTACATGAGGACACCTCAAAAGAGGAAAAGGGGAAATGGGAAGCACAGGGAGCGAGCAAAGGGACTGATAACATTTGGAGACGGGAAGATCAGGTAATAGCACCAGAATACATACAAAACACCTATTGGAACTACACCATGGACTCTGACATGTGGGTAGAGAGGCCGTGATAACTAGTGTAGGAAAGGAATGGTAATGGAAAGGAATGGGAAGAGATATAGTCCAACACTGTCACCGATGCGTGACGTAGGTGCAACACAACCCTGCTCGACCCATAAAAATTAAAACGGGACACCAGCCGAGATCAAAGGGACCCTGGGAACATCTGCAAATAGATTTCACAGGGCCACTACCACAATCCCACGGTAAAACCTATTGTCTGGTTATTATAGACCAGTTCACCAGGCGGGTAAAGCATTCCCTACTACAAATTGTATTGCTACCACGGTGGCTAGGATATTGGCAGAAGAGGTAATCACGAGATGGGGAATACCCCTACAAATCGATTCGGACCAAGGGATGCACTCCACTGGAAAGGTGGTAAAAACAGTGTGCCAATTAATGGGGACAAAACAAAAATTCCACATCCCTTACCACCCACAAAGTTCTGGAATAGTGGAACGTATGAACAGAACACTCAAAAACACGCTAGCTAAAGCCACACAAACATCGGGAAAAATGTGGACAGAGATATTACCCACTACACTAATGAGATTAAGAGTTACCACTAACCAGACAACCGGATGAACCCCTTATGAACTAATGACAGGACGGGTGATGCAATTACCAGAAAGCATCATAACAGGTGGGACTGATGTAGGTCCACTAAAAGATAAAATCAGGAGATATGTTTTGGAAATAAGCACCCAACTCAAAGGAATGCTCAAATTGGTAAAAGACAATCGGGAACAAAGAGACGCAGAGAGAGAGCTTGAAATGCTCCCTGACGTCCCAACAGTGGGAAGTCCCGTCCTTGTGAAAACATTACCCGAAAAACCAGGGTTTGCACCAAACTGGAATGGGCCATATGAAGTTATAATTAGTGGAGACACCGGTGCCTGTATAGACATAAGAGGGAAAGGTGTATGGAAACATTGGACACTGCTGAAACTACACAAAGAAATGTATGGATGAGTGAAGGAACAGAACTGCTTTCCTCAACACAGGCAAAGACTGCAAGCAAGAACAACTGGTCCATGAAGGTCAATATAACTTGTGGAGATTATATAAATTATAGTGTTAGATTTGATATTTGATCATTGTGAATATGTATGTAATCGTGTATGTAACTGTACTTTGCGTTGTTGTGACTGTAAATTTGACCGGATTGGAGGACGATCTATTTTACAAAGCTCACGTACATTTACACGGGAATCGAACTGTATGTTACCCGTTAGCACAATCAGTAAAAGCCCTATTTGTAGCCCCCCCTGGGTGGACCCCTCATGACTTATAAACTGTAGATACATCAGATGCACCCTGTAAGGGACAAATCGGCAGATATAAAAGAGATATACAGAGGGGATGTGTGGGACTTGTAAACTCCACAGACCCTGTGTGCAGGGGGGTTCCTACAGGTGGGAGGAAAAGCTTGTTCAGATACTCCAAGCTATCTGCTTTGTTTTACGGGGCAGGGATGGGGATGTGCCTTTTAAGAATGATTCCTGCGTGCAGACGCAGTGTGTCCATCAACATTGTAGAGTTAATAAGGGACAGTTTACTTGCACTTGTGATGAACAGGAATGTCTGAATATAACTGCGGGAAGATAGCTCATTTGTGGACAGTGAAATGGAACTCACGTAATGCTCAGTGAAATGGACAGAGCCATTTGATACTTACCAGGTGGTGGGATCAAACGGGGAGTCAAGTAAACCGAACAATATGAACAAACTCATAATCGGGACACTAAATGTTACCGGGCTAAGAAGGGAAATGTGTTCCTCTTCAGTGGTACGAACACAACAGATACACCAAACCTCCCAAACTGTTCTGCAGTAGGAACAATAGAACCACTGACTGTTCCATGCCTTCAGAAGGGGCATATTCGGAGGAGAATAGTAACCCGGGCTATCAGCAAAGAATTCTGTGCTGATTGGGAAGCCCTGGGCACAATGGGATCCTCACTGAGATATGGGTTCCTTGGAGCCTTATCTCTGCGGGGTGGGGGCGAACACGACAGGAGTGATTAGTGCAAAGAATAGGAATTATATTTTTTGTGGACTAACAGTCCTGGGAAACAGCACTTCAAAAGCACTGGAGGCTGTTAACCAAGAGACGACTGAACTGAGATGATACGCACAACAAACACAACACGCAGCAGACTCCCGGTTAGCACAACAAGGGAGAGTGTGTACAATCATAGGCAATAAATGTGTAACCCATGTCACAGACGAGTCTTATAACATTACACAAGTCATCAATAACATCAGAGAACAACTTGATAGCTTCAGACAGGAACACAAGAAATGAAGTAACTGGCTGGAATGGGAGGCGGGATCCTGGGAATCTTATTTATTACATGGATTGGTCATACTCATTTCAATTGTAGTTGTCTGTTGTCTAATTGTTGGCTGCCGAAAAGTCTGCTGCCAGGTTCTGGTAACGAGAATTGTGCCAGGAGCCAGTGTATCCATCGAGGAAGAACCCATGATGAAGATCCCCGAAGACATCAGAAGAAACAAAGAAGGAAATTGACCTCTACATGGGAAGATGCAGCTGTTGGTCCAGGGATTATTAAAAATAATAATAATCCGGACCAAAAGAGGGGACTGTAGTGGGAAAGATCACAAAGATGGCTGCCTGGCACATAAAAAAGGTTCCCTGGGAGAGAGACATCAAGCAGGCACTGACTTTTGGCTCAGACAGCTACTTGAAATTAAAAACATGCAGGACAGACAGTTACTTAAAGTGAAACATGCAGGAATCAGATACTGCAGGAAGCCAATACAGAGCTTGAGGCACCTTAAAGAGAAGGACAGACCTAGGAGAATAAGAAGATTAGCTATAAATGGGAATGGGAATAATCAATGCACAAAAACCAATTCTGTCTGTATAAACCAAAACAAAGTCATTCACAGTCACTCATAGAGTCATTCTATGAAACAATGTGATGTTAAACGCCAATGTCTGTACATGTCAGCCAGGAATAATGTGTTAAACTATTGCTCCAACTCAACTATAACAATGTGTTAATTGGCTAATGTCTGGACTATCCATTGCCTGAAAGATATAAAAATAAACTGCTTTTATTGTATTATAGAGAGAAGGGAGCTGCCCAGGCCTGTGGAGAGCCAGTGCCTTTCTCCACAAAGCTTCGTGAAATGAAACTGTAATGTTGAAGCCCATAGCCTGAATCCGAAGTAGTAATTTCCCACAACAATTGGGACAGTGTCAAGGCAGATTTACTCTGAATCTAACCCCATGCTGTACCTGCCCTGGGAGTGTTTGATGGGGGGGACAGTGTGGAGGGAGCTTTACTCTGTATCTAACCCCGTGCTGTACCTGTCCTGGGAGTGTTTGATGGGGGACAGTGTAGAGGGAGCTTTACTCTGTATCTAACCCCGTGCTGTACCTGTCCTGGGAATGTTTGATGGGGACAGTGTAGAGGGAGCTTTACTCTGTATCTAACCCCGTGCTGTACCTGTCCTGGGAGTGTTTGATGGGGGGGACAGTGTAGAGGGAGCTTTACTCTGTATCTAACCCCGTGCTGTACCTGTCCTGGGAGTGTTTGATGGGGGACAGTGTAGGGGGGGGCTTCATTCTGGAACTGACTCTGTTTTGCATTTCAGATACGAGATACACAGGGTACTACACAACGATTGAAGACCAGTCCACGAGCAATGCAGGATCTTCAGGAGGAGAAAGTTACTGGGCTGAAGAATGATTTTAAGAAGCAGCTGAGAGTGACTGAGGAGGAAAAATCCTCAGATGTCAAAGAGTTGGACCAGCGATTGCAGAATGCATTTCACGACTTGTGCAGGAAACACCAGGCAGAATTTGAGAGTTTGAGGCAGGAATTCAAGAAAAACAAGTTGAATGATTTTAAGCAATACTGCCAGCAACAGGTATGCTAAATTAAAAATAAAATGTGCTTTGGAATGCAGCTGTGTAGAGGGAGCTTTACTCTGTACCTAATCCCAGGCTGTACCTGTCCTGGGAGTGTTTGATGGGGGACAGTGTAGAGGGAGCTTTACTCTCTATCTAACCCCCTGCTGTACCTGTCCTGGGAGTGTTTGATGGGGGGACAGTGTAGAGGGAGCTTTACTCTGTATCTAACACCATGCTGTACCTGTCCTGGGAGTGTTTGATGGGGACAGTGTAGAGGGAGCTTTACTCTGTACCTAATCCCAGGCTGTACCTGTCCTGGGAGTGTTTGATGGGGGACAGTGTTGAGGGAGCTTTACTCTGTATCTAACCCCGTGCTGTACCTGTCCTGGGAGTGTTTGATGGGGACAGTGTAGAGGGAGCTTTACTCTGTAACTGACTCTGTTTTGTATTTCAGATGCGAGATACACAGGATACTGCACAACGATTGAAGACCAGTCCACGAGCAATGCAGCAACTTCTGGAGAAGAAAGTCACTGAGCTGAAGAATGATTTTGAGAAACAGCTGACAGTGACTGAGGGGGAAATATCCTCAAATGTTAAAGACTTGGAGCAGCGATTGCGGAAGGTAGTTCATGACTTCTGCAGCGATTACCAGCGGCTATTTGAGAGTGCGGTTCGGGAATTGAAGAAAAACAGGCTGAAAGAATTTGAGCAATACTGCGAGGAACAGGTACGGTAAATTAAAAATAAAATGTGCTTCTGAATGGAGGTGTGGAGAGGGAGATTCGCTGTCTATCTAACCCCGTGCTGTACCTGTCCTGGGAGTGTTTCATGGGGACAGTGTAGAGGGAGCTTTACTCTGTATCTAACCCCGTGCTGTATCTGTCCTGGGAGTGTTTGATGGGGACAGTGTAGAGGGAGCTTTACTCTGTATCTAACCCCGTGCTGTACCTGTCCTGGGAGTGTTTGATGGGGACAATGTAGAGGGAGCTTTACTCTGTATCTAACCCCGTGCTGTACCTGTCCTGGGAGTGTTTGATGGGGACAATGTAGAGGGAGCTTTACTCTGTATCTAACCCCGTGCTGTACCTGTCCTGGGAGTGTTTGATGGGGACAGTGTAGAGGGAGCTTTACTCTGTATCTAACCCTGTGCTGTACCTGTCCTGGGAGTGTTTGATGGGGGACAGTGTAGAGGGAGCTTTACTCTGTATCTAACCCCGTGCTGTACCTGTCCTGGGAGTGTTTGATGGGGACAGTGTAGAGGGAGCTATACTCTGTATCTAACCCCGTGCTGTACCTGTCCTGGGAGTGTTTGATGGGGGGGACAGTGTAGAGGGAGGTTTACTCTGTATCTAACCCCGTGCTGTACCTGTCCTGGGAGTGTTTGATGGGGGGACAGTGTAGAGGGAGCTTTACTATGTATGTAACCCCGTGCTGTACCTGTCCTGGGAGTGTTTGATGGGGGACACTGTAGAGGGAGCTTTACTCTGTATCTAACCCCATGCTGTACCTGACCTGGGAGTGTTTGATGGGGGACAGTGTGGAGGGAGCTTTACTCTGTATCTAACCCCGTGCTGTACCTGTCCTGGGAGTGTTTGATGGGGGGACAGTGTAGAGAGAGCTTTACTCTGTATCTAACCCCGTGCTGTACCTGTCCTGGGAGTGTTTGATGGGGACAGTGTAGAGGGAGCTTTACTCTGTATCTAACCCCGTACTGTACCTGTCCTGGGAGTGTTTGATTGGGGACAGTGTAGAGGGAGATTCACTCTGTCTCTAACCCCGTGCTGTACCTGTCCTGGGAGTGTCTGATGGGGGACAGTGTAGAGGGAGCTTTACTCTATATCTAACCCTGTTCTGTATCTGTCCTGGGAGTGTTTGAGGGGGAAAGTGTAGAGGGAGCTTTACTCTGTATCTAAACCCGTGCTGTACCTGTCCTGGGAGTTCTTGAGGGGGACAGTGTAGAGGGAGATTTACTCTGTATCTAACAGCGTGCTGTACCTGTCTTGGGAGTGCTTGATGGGGACAGTGTCGAGGGAGATTTCCTCTGTATCTAACCCCGTGCTGTACCTGTCCTGGGAGTGTTTGATGGCGACAGTGTAGAGGGAGCTTTACTCTGTATCTAACCCCGTGCTGTACCTGTCCTGGGAGTGTTTGATGGGGGACAGTGTAGAGGGAGCTTTACTCTTTTTCTAACCCCATGCTGTACCTGTCCTGGGAGTGTTGGACGGGGGACTGTGTAGAGGGAGCTTGACAAAGTACCTCATAAGAGGTTATTGCAGAAGGTCAGGGGACTTGGAGTTGGGGGTAGGGTGTTAGCGTGGATAGAGGATTGGTTGTCAAATAGGAGGCAGAGAGTGGGGGTCAACGGGTGCTATTCGGATTGGCGGATGGTGACTAGTGGAGTGCCCCAGGGGTCGGTGCTGGGGCCTCAGCTTTTTACCATTTATATAGATGATCTGCAGGTGGGAACCGAGTGTAGGGTGTCGAAATTTGCGGATGACACCAAGATTGGGGGAACGGCAAATTGTGCGGAGGGTGTGGAGAGTCTGCAGAAGGATCTAGATAGGCTGGGCGAATGGGCCAGGAAATAGCAAATGGAATTTAATGTTGGCAAGTGTGAGGTGGTCCACTTTGGTAGGAAGAATGGTTGGAAGGACTATTACTTACGTGGCGAAAAACTGCAGCAGGCGACGGTGCAGAGGGACCTTGGGGTCCTTGTGCATGAGTCGCAAAAACCCAGCTTGCAGGTGCAGCAGGTGGTCAGGAAGGCGAATGGGATGCTGGCCTTCATAGCGAGGGGGATTGAATATAAAAGTAGGGAGGTCTTGCTGCGGCTGTATAGGGCATTGGTGAGGCCGCAGCTGGAGTACTGTGTGCAGCTTTGGGCGCCGCACCTGCGCAAAGATATTTTGGCCTTGGAGGGAGTGCAGAGGAGGTTTACTAGGCTGATACCGGAGTTGAGGGGGTTGAGCTATGAGGAGAGGCTGAATGAACTAGGCTTGTACTCGTTAGAGTTTAGAAGAATGAGGGGAGATCTCATTGAGACGTATAAGATGATGAATGGGATGGATAGGATAGAGGTGGAGAGACTCTTCCCGCTCAAAAAAGACAGTAGGACTAGGGGGCACAGCCTCAAGATAAAGGGGGGGCGGTTTAGAACGGAGTTGAGGAGGAACTTCTTCACTCAAAGGGTGGTGAATCTATGGAATTCTCTGCCCGTTGAAGTGGTGGAGGCTGCCTCGCTAAATATTTTCAAGAAGCGGGTTGATGGATTTTTGATAAGAGAGGGGATTAAGGGTTATGGGGAGAGGGCCGGAAAGTGGAACTGAGCCATGACAGATCAGCCATGATCTTATTGAATGGCGGGGCAGGCTCGAAGGGCCAGATGGCCTACTCCTGCTCCTATTTCTCATGTTCTTATGTACTCTGTATCTCAGCCCGTGCTGTACCTGTCCTGGGAGTGTTTGATGGGGGCACAGTGTAGAGGGAGCTTTACTCTGTATCTAACCCCGTGCTGTACCTGTCCTGGGAGTGATTGATGGGGACAGTGTAGAGGGAGCTTTACGCTGTATCTAACCCCGTGCTGGACCTGTCCTGGGAGTGTTTGATGGGGACAGTGTAGAGGGAGCTTTACGCTGTATCTAACCCCGTGCTGGACCTGTCCTGGGAGTTTTTGGTTGGGTCAGTGCAGAGGGAGATTTTCTCCGTATCAAACGCCTGCTTTCTCTGATTTCAGGTAAAAAGTATGGACCCTGAATCAATCTCGATTACAAACACTCTCAATTCGATGAGGCAACTTTTGGAAACCAAATCCATGCAGCTACTGGATAATTTTCGTCAATCTTTTGGTGAAAGTGTGGGTAACATGGAAATGGAGATTTTGAAACTCCAGACAGAACTTGCGTCTGAGATAGAGACCTGGATTCAGAGCTTCACATCCACGTTCAATTCTGTGATTGAACGCCTGAAGCAGCAGAAACTCACAGAGTTTCAGAATTTCTTCAATCAGAAGGTACTTTATATTCAGATCAGTGTTTTACAAATGGGATATACTAAAGGGAGCTTGACTCTGTATCTAACCCTGTGCTGTCATTGTCCTGGGAGTGTTTGATGGGGGACAGTGTAGAGGGAGCTTTACTCTGTATCTCACCCCGTGCTGTACCTGTCCTGGGAGTGTTTGATGGGGGACAGTGTAGAGGGAGCTTTACTCTGTATCTAACCCCGTGCTGTACCTGTCCTGGGAGTGTTTGATGGGGGACAGAGTAGAGGGAGCTTTACTCTGTATCTAACCCCGTGCTGTACCTGTCCTGGGTTTGTTTGATGGGGGACAGTGCAGAGGGAGCTTTACTCTGTATCTAACCCCGTGCTGCGCCTGTCCTGGGAGTGTTTGATGGGGACAGTGTAGAGGGAGCTTTACTCTGTATCTAACCCCGTGCTGCGCCTGCCCTGGGAGTGTTTGATGAGGACAGTGTAGAGGGAGCTTGACTCTGTATCTCACCCCGTGCTGTACCTGTCCTAGGAGTGTTTGATGGGGGGACAGTATAGAGGGAGCTTTACTCTGTATCTAACCCCGTGCTGTCCCTGTCCTGGGAGTGTTTGATGGGGGCAGTGTAGAGGGAGCTTTACTCTGTATCTAAAGCCGTGCTGTACCTGTCCTGGGAGTGTTTGATGGGAATCGGTGTGGAGGTGGCTTCACTCTGTAACTGACTCTGTTTTGTGTATCAGATGCGAGATACACAGGATATTGCACAACGATTGAAGACCAGTCCACGAGCAATGCAGGATCTTCTGGAGGAAGAAGTCACTGAGCTGAAGAATGATTTTCAGAAGCAGCTGATAGTGACTGAGGAGGAAAAATCCTCATACATTAAAAAGTTTGACCAGGAATTTCGGAGAGTATTTGATGACTTCAGTCGCGAATACCAGGGACGTTATGAGAGTGCAGTTCGGGAGTTGAAGGACATCAAGCTGAAGGATTTTCAGCAATTCTGCGAGCAACAGGTTCGCGAAATTAAAAATAAAATGTGCTGTTCAATGGAACTGTATTGACTGAGCTTTACTCTGTATCTAACCCCGTGCTGTACCTGTACTGGGAGTGTTTGACTGGTGGACAGTGAAGACGGAGCTTTACTCTGTATCTAACCCCGTGCTGTACCTGTCCTGAGAGTGTATGTTGGGGTCAGTGTAGAGGGAGCTTTAGTCTGTATCTAACCCCGTGCTGTACCTGTCCTGGGAGTGTTTGATGGGACAGTGTAGAGGGAGCTTTAGTCTGTATCTAACCCCGTGCTGTACCTGTCCTGGCAGTGTTTGATGGGGACAGTGTCGAGGGAGCTTTACTCTGTATCTAACCCCGTGCTGTACCTGTCCTGGTAGTGTTTGATGGCGACAGTGTAGAGGGAGCTTTACTCTGTATCTAACCCCGTGCTGTACCTGTCCTGGGAGTGTTTGATGGGGGACAGTGTGGAGGGAGCTTTACTCTATATCTAACCCCGTGCTGCGCCTGTCCTGGGAGTGTTTGATGTGGGGACAGTGTAGAGGGAGCTTTACTCTGTATCTAACCCCATGCTGTACCTGTCCTGGGAATGTTGGACGGGGGACAGTGCAGAGGGACCTTTACTCTGTATCTAACCCCGTGCTGTACCTGTCCTGGGAGTGTTTGATGGGGGCACAGTGCAGAGGGAGGTTTACTCTGTATCTCAGCCTGTGCTGTACCTGTCCTGGGAGTGTTTGATGGGGGGGACAGCGTAGAGAGAGCTTTACTCTGTATCTAACCCTATGCTGTACCTGTCCTGGGAGTGTTTGATGGGGACAGTGTAGAGGGAGCTTTACTCTTTATCTAACCCCGTGCTGTACCTGTCCTGGGAGTGTTTGATGGGGACAGTGTAGAGGGAGCTTTACGCTGTATCTAACCCCGTGCTGTACCTGTCCTGGGAGTGTTTGGTTGGGTCAGTGCAGAGGGAGATTTTCTCCGTATCGAACGCCTGCTTTCTCTGATTTCAGGTACAAAGTATGGACCCTGAATCAATCTCGATTACAAACACTCCCAATTCGATGAGGCAACTTTTGGAAACCAAATCCAAGCAGCTACTGGATAATTTTCGTCAATCTTTTGGTGACAGTGCGGGTGACATGGAAATGGAGATTTTGAAACTCCAGACAGAACTTGCGTCTGAGATAGAGACCTGGATTCAGAGCTTCACATCCACGTTCAATTCTGTGAATGAACGCCTGAAGCAGCAGAAACTCACAGAGTTTCACAATTTCTTCAATCAGAAGGTACTTTATATTCAGATCAGTGTTTTACAAATGGGATATACTAAAGGGAGCTTGACTCTGTATCTAACCCTGTGCTGTCCCTGTCCTGGGAGTGTTTGATGGGGGGACAGTGTAGAGGGAGATTTACTCTGTATCTAAACCCGTGCTGTACCTCTCCTGGGAGTGTTTGATGGGGGACAGTGTAGAGGGAGCTTTACTCTGTATCTAACCCCGTGTTGTACTTGTCCTGGGAGTGTTTGATGGGGACAGTGTAGAGGGAGCTTTACTCTGTATCTAACCCCGTGCTGTACCTGTCCTGGCAGTGTTTGATGGGGGACAGTGTAGAGGCAGCTTTACTCTGTATCTAACCCCGTGCTGTACCTGTCCTGGGAGTGTTTGATGGGGGACAGTGCAGAGGGAGCTTTACTCTGTATCTAACCCCGTGCTGTACCTGTCCTGGGAGTGTTTGATGGGGGACAGTGTAGAGGGAGCTTTACTCTGTATCTAACCCCGTGCTGTACCTGTCCTGGGAGTGTTTGATGGGGGACAGTGCAGAGGGAGCTTTACTCTGTATCTAACCCCGTGCTGTACCTGTCCTGGGAGTGTTTGATGGGGGACAGTGTCGAGGGAGCTTTCCTCTGTATCAAATCCCGTGCTGTTCCTGTCCTGGGAGTGTTTGATGGGGACAGTGTAGAGGGAGCTTTACTCTGTTTCTATCCCCGTGCTGTCCTTGTTCTCGGAGAGCTTGATGGGGGAATCGTGTAGAGGGAGCTTTACTCTGTATCGAACCCCGTGCTGTCCCTGTCCTGGGAGTGTTTGATGGGGGACAGAGTAGAGGGAGCTTTACTCTGTATCTAACCCCGTGCTGTACCTGTCCTGGGAGTGTTTGATGAGGGGACAGTGTAGAGGGAGCTTTACTCTGGGTCTAACCCCGTGCTGTACCTGTCCTGGGAGTGTTTGATGGGGGGACAGTGGAGAGGGAGCTTTACTCTGTATCTAACCCTATGCTGTACCTGCCATGGGAGTGTTTGATGGGGACAGTGTAGAGGGAGCTTTACTCTGTATCTAACCCCGTGCTGTACCTGTCCTGGGAGTGTTTGATGGGGACAGTGTAGAAGGAGCTTTACTCTGTATCTAACCCCGTGCTGTACCTGTCCTGGGAGTGTTTGATGGGGGGACAGTGGAGAGGGAGCTTTACTCTGTATCTCACCCCGCGCTGTACCTGCCCTGAGAGTGTTTGATGGGGACAGTATAGAGGGAGCTTTACTCTGTATCTAACCCGGTGCTGTACCTGTCATGGGAGAGTTTGATGGGGGACAGTGTAGAGGGAGCTTTACTCTGTATCTAACCCCGTGCTGTACGTGTCATGGGAGTGTTTGATGGGGGACAGTGTAGAGGGAGCTTTACTCTGTATCTCACCCCGTGCTGTACCTGTCCTCGGAGTGTTTGATGGGAATCGGTGTGGAGGTGGCTTCACTCTGTAACTGACTCTCTTTTGTGTATCAGATGCGAGATACACAGGATAGTGCACAACGATTGAAGACCAGTCCACGAGCAATGCAGGATCTTCTGGAGGAAGAAGTCACTGAGCTGAAGAATGATTTTCAGAAGCAGCTGATAGTGACTGAGGAGGAAAAATCCTCATACATTAAAAAGTTTGACCAGGAATTTCGGAGAGTATTTGATGACTTCAGTCGCGAATACCAGGGATGTTATGAGAGTGCAGTTCGGGAGTTGAAGGACATCAAGCTGAAGGATTTTCAGCAATTCTGCGAGCAACAGGTTCGCGAAATTAAAAATAAAATGTGCTGTTCAATGGAGCTGTATTGACTGAGCTTTACTTTGTATCTAACCCCGTGCTGTACCTGTACTGGGAGTGTTTGACTGGGGGAACAGTGTAGAGGGAGCTTTACTCTGTATCTAACCCCGTGCTGTGCCTGTCCTGGGAGTGTTTGATGAGGAGAGTGTAGAGGGAGCTTTACTCTGTATCTATCCCCGTGCTGTCCTTGTCCTCGGAGTGCTTGATGGGGGACAGAGTAGAGGGAGCTTTACTCTGTATGTAACCCCGTGCTGTACCTGTCCTGAGAGTGTTTGATGGGGACAGTGTAGAGGGAGCTTTACTCTGTATCTAACCCCGTGCTGTGCCTGTCCTGGGAGTGTTTGATGGGGACAGTGCAGAGGGAGCTTTACTCTGTATCGAACCCCGTGCTGTACCTGTCCTGGGAGTGTTTGATGAGGACAGTGCAGAGGGAGCTTTACTCTGTATCTATTCCCGTGCTGTCCTTGTCCTCGGAGTGCTTGATGGGGGAATAGTGTAGAGGGAGCTTTACTCTGTATCGAACCCCGTGCTGTCCCTGTCCTGGGAGTGTTTGATGGGGGACAGAGTAGAGGGAGCTTTACTCTGTATCTAACCCCGTGCTGTACCTGTCCTGGTAGTGTTTGATGGGGGACAGTGTAGAGGGAGCTTTACTCTGTACCTAACCCCGTGCTGTACCTGTCCTGGGAGTGTTTGATGGGGGGACAGTGTAGAGGGAGCTTTACTCTGTATGTAACACCGTGCTGTACCTGTCCTGGGAGTGTTTGATGGGGACAGTGTAGAGGGGGCTTTACGCTGTATCCAACCCCGTGCTGTACCTGACCTGGGAGTGTTTGATGGGTGGACAGTGTAGAGGGAGCTTTACTCTGTTTCTAACCCCGTGCTGTACCTGTCCTGAGAGTGTTTGATGGGGACAGTGTAGCGGGAGCTTTACTCTGTATCTAACCCCGTGCTGTACCTGTCCTGGGAGTGTTTGATGGGGACAGTGTAGAGGGAGCTTTACTCTGTATCTAACCCCGTGCTGTACCTGTCCTGGGAGTGTTTGATGGGGGGACAGTGTAGAGGGAGCTTTACTCTGTATCTAATCCCGTGCTGTACCTGTCCTGGGAGTGTTTGATGGGGGGACAGTGTCGAGGGAGCTTTACTCTGTATCTAACCCCGTGCTGTACCTGTCCTGGGAGTGTTTGATGGGGGGACAGTGTCGAGGGAGCTTTACTCTGTATCTAACCCCGTGCTGTACCTGTCCTGGGAGTGTTTGATGGGACAAGTTTGAACTCGATTTGCTGTCTATTGAATTCGTTGTTGTAACTTTCTTCAGTCTGTTTGACTCGGACAGTGTCGAGTGTGGTTTAATCAGTTTCTTTATGAGACTGTTTGGTTTCTGTCAGGAATCGCAATTCAAGGAAAGACAGGAAGAACTAAAGAAGCAGAAGTTGGAAGAGCACGAAAAATACATCAAGCTGCAGGTAGGTCAGTTAGCAAATACAATGAGGCTGTGAATTACGCACAGTATGGACAAATTACTCTGTATCTAACCCCGTGCTGGACCTGTCCTGGGAGTGGTTGATGGGGGGACAGTGTAGAGGGAGCTTTACTCTGTATCTAACTCCGTGCTGTACCTGTCCTGGGAGTGTTTGATGTGGGGTCAGTGTAGAGGGAGCTTTACTCTGTATCTAACCCTGTGCTGTACCAGTGCTGGGAGTGTTTGATGTGGGGTCAGTGTAGAGGGAGCTTTACTCTGTATCTAACCCTGTGCTGTACCTGTCCTGGGAGTGTTTGATGGGGGGACAGTGTAGAGGGAGCTTTACTCTGTATCTAACCCCGTGCTGTACCTGTCCTGGGAGTGTTTGATGGGGACAGTGTAGAGGGAGCTTTACTCTGTATCTAACCCCGTGCTGTACCTGTCCTGGGAGTGTTTGATGGGGACAGTGTAGATGGAGCTTTACTCTGTATCTAACCCCGTGCTGTACCTGTCCTGGGAGTGTTTGATGGGGGGACAGTGTAGAGGGGGCTTTACTCTGTATCTAACCCCGTGCTGTACCTGTTCTGGGAATGTTTGATGGGGAACAGTGTCGAGGGAGCTTTACTCTGTATCTAACCCCGTGCTGTACCTGTCCTGGGAGTGTTTGATGGGGGACAGTGTAGAGGGAGCTTTACTCTGTATCTAACCCCGTGCTGTACCTGTCCTGGGAGTGTTTGATGGGGGACAGTGTAGAGGGAGCTTTACTCTGTATCTAACCCCGTGCTGTCCCTGTCCTGGGAGTGTTTGATGGGGGGACAGTGTAGAGGGAGCTTTACTCTGTATCTAACCCCGTGCTGTATCTGTCCTGGGAGTGTTTGATGGGGGACAGTGTAGAGGGAGCTTTACTCTGTATCTAACCCCGTGCTGTACCTGTCCTGGGAGTGTTTGATGGGGGACAGTGTAGAGGGAGCTTTACTCTGTATCTAACCCCGTGCTGTCCCTGTCCTGGGAGTGTTTGATGGGGGGACAGTGTAGAGGGAGCTTTACTCTGTATCTAACCCCGTGCTGTATCTGTCCTGGGAGTGTTTGATGGGGGACAGTGTAGAGGGAGCTTTACTCTGTATCTAACCCCGTGCTGTACCTGTCCTGGGAGTGTTTGATGGGGGACAGTGTAGAGGGAGCTTTACTCTGTATCTAACCCCGTGCTGTCCCTGTCCTGGGAGTGTTTGATGGGGGGACAGTGTAGAGGGAGCTTTACTCTGTATCTAACCCCATGCTGTCCCTGTCCTGGGAGTGTTTGATGGGGACAGTGTAGAGGGAGCTTTACTCTGTATCTAACCCCGTGCTGTACCTGTCCTGGGAGTGTTTGATGGGGGACAGTGTAGAGGGTAGCTCTACTCTGTATCTACCCCCATGCTGTCCCTGTCCTGGGAGTGTTTGATGGGGACAGTGTAGAGGGAGCTTTACTCTGTATCTAACCCCGTGCTGTACCTGTCCTGGGAGTGTTTGATGGGGACAGTGTAGATGGAGCTTTACTCTGTATCTAACCCCGTGCTGTACCTGTCCTGGGAGTGTTTGATGGGGGGACAGTGTAGAGGGGGCTTTACTCTGTATCTAACCCCGTGCTGTACCTGTTCTGGGAATGTTTGATGGGGAACAGTGTCGAGGGAGCTTTACTCTGTATCTAACCCCGTGCTGTACCTGTCCTGGGAGTGTTTGATGGGGAACAGTGTCGAGGGAGCTTTACTCTGTATCTAACCCCGTGCTGTACCTGTCCTGGGAGTGTTTGATGGGGGATAGTGTAGAGGGAGCTTTACTCTGTATCTAACCCCCTGCTGTACCTGTCCTGGGAGTGTTATTGTCCAAAGAAGTGCAGGTTAGGGGGATTGGCCGTGCTAAATTGTCCCTTAGTGTCCAAAGATGTGCAGGTTAGGGGGATTGGCCGTGCTAAATTGTCCCTTAGTGTCCAAAGATGCGCAGGTTAGGGGGATTGGATATGCTAAATTGTCCCTTAGTGTCCAATGATGTGCAGGTTAGGGTGGATTGGCCGTGCTAAATTGTCCCTTAGTGTCCAAAGATGTGTAGGTTAGGGGGGGGATTGGCCATGCTGAATTGCCCCTTAGTGTCCAAAGATGTGTAGGTTAGGGGGATTGGCCGTGCTAAATTGTCCCTTAGTGTCCAAAGATGTGTAGGTTAGGGTGGATTGGCCATGCTAAATTGTCCCTTAGTGTCCAAAGATGTGTAGGTTAGGGTGGATTGGCCATGCTAAATTGTCCCTTAGTGTCCAAAGATGTATAGGTTAGGGTGGATTGGCCATGCTGAATTGCCCCTTAGTGTCCAAAGATGTGTAGGTTAGGGGGATTGGCCATGCTACATTGTCCCTTAGTGTCCAAAGATGTGTAGGTTAGGGTGGATTGGCCATGCTAAATTGTCCCTTAGTGTCCAATGCAGCACCACCAATGCAGCATCCCTGTGTCAGTCATTGGGACCTAAAACAATGCAGCAGCGCGAATGAAGCAGCACCAATGCAGCAACCCTGTTCCAGTCAGTGGGAGACTAAAACAATGCAGCAAACCTGTGCCACAGCACCAGTGCAGCAGCAGAAATGTAACAGTCCCATGCTGGTGACTGGGAACCGCCCCAAAGCAGCAGCAATGCAGCTTCTGCAATGCAACAGCACCACTGCAGTGGCTGCAGGAGCTGTAACAAGGCAGGAACAGATGTGCAGCAGTAATGCAGCAGCACTCGTGCAGTAACCTTGGCCTGCAGAGTGAGGAATGCACCGCCGATGCAACATCACCAATGCAGCTTGAGGAAGATTACAAAAATGCAGCACTGATGCATTAGCACCAATGCAGCGGACTTCTGGCAGTAACAGCTTGGAGCAGCAACAAAGAACTGCCCTGTGCCCATTCCCTGGCGCAGCAGCACCAATGCATTTGGGGTGCACCAGCAATGCACCAATCACTAGCTGCTGTAGCGATGCAGCATTGACGTGCCAGTCACTGGGTACAGCAGCACCAATGCAGGAACCACTTGTGATCCAGCACCAAAATGGGAAAGTGCAGCAGCAATGCAGTCAAGCAGTCCAGATACTGCAGCATTTTATAGTTTAGCTGCATTGGTGCCGCTGCTTTCCGGAAGCATTGGTGCGGTATGGCTGCTTCTTTTGCTGCATTTCTTCAGCTGCATCACAAAGGGCTGCTGCTTCCCCCAGTGATTGGCACGGGAATACTGTATTGCTACTGCACTGTGTCTGCTGCAGCCAGTGACTGGGGCAGGACTGCTGCATTGGTGCTTCTGCATTTGAACTGCATTGGTGGTGCTGCTCCCAGTGACTATCACAGGCTGCTGCTGTTTCCCCTGCTGCATTGGTGCGGGTGCATTGCAAGACTTTGTACTGTGGCTGCGTTGGTGCTGCAGCACTGGCGCTGCTGCATTGGTGGTGCTGCTCCTAGTGACTGGCAGAGTGCTGTCACACTGATGCTGGCGTTTCCCCTGCTACATTCATGCTGTTGCATTGCAAGGTTTCACTGCATTGCTGCTGTGTTAGCACTGCATTGGTTCCGCAGCTTTGCAACTGCAATGGTGGAGTTGGCCCACTTACCAACACAGGTCTGCTGTATTGGTTCTGCTGCTTTGCGGAATTAGTGCTGCTACATTCCTCCTGTTGCATTAGTGCTGGATCACAAAGGGGATCCTTTGTGATCCAGCACTATTTGGCCATGCTAAATTGCCCCTTAGTGTCCAAAGATGTGCAGCTTGGGGGGATTGGCCATGCTAAATTGCCCCTTAGTGTCCAAATTAGCGGCACCAATGCAGCATCCCTGTTTCAGTAATTGGGACCTACGGCAGTGCAGCAACTTGAATGAAGCAGCACCAATGCAGCAACCCTGTTCCAGTCAGCGGAAGCAACAAAAATACAGCAAACCTGTGCCACAGCACCAATGCAGCAGCAGCTTCAGGTGCATGTAGCTACTGGCGCAGGGCAGCTGCATTGGGGCTGATGAACTGGTGCTGCATTGCTGTCGCGTTCCTGCGCTGCATTAGTGTTGTTGCATTGGAGTTGGTAACAGTGACTGGCACAGGGGATGCTGCATTGGTGCTGCTGCGATCCTGCCACTCCGCGCATCGACCCCATTGTCCGTCCACTCCACACATCGACCCCATTGTCCGTCCACTCCGCACATCGACCCCATTGTCCGTCCACTCCACACATCGACCCCATTGTCCGTCCACTCCACACATCGACCCCATTGTCCGTCCACTCCACACATCGACCCTATTGTCCGTCCACTCCACACATCGACCCCCACTGTCCGTCCACTCCACACATCGACCCCACTGTCCGTCCCCTCCACACATCGACCCCATTTGTCCGTCCACTCCACACATCGACCCCATTGTCCGTCCACTCCACGTATCGGCCGCCAGCCGCAGCTCTCGTCCGCCATCTAGCGCCCATCGGCTGTATCGCGCTCCGCCATTGAAGCGGCTGCAGCTCTGCGCCTTCCCCGGACCGTGAGCATTCAGATTGGGGTCGGTGATGGGGTTCGGCTCGGGGTTGGGGGGTGTCTTCCCCGGGAGAGGGGGTTTCAGATTCGGGTGGGTGAGGGTGTTGGAGGGAGGGGGCCGAGTTGCCCAGCTGCCCCCCCGCCTCTCTCTCCCTCCCCCCGGCAGCAGCTCTCAGGTTGGGGTCGGTGACCAGTCTCTGAGCCCAAGGCGCAGAGCTGCTGCCGGAGCGCGGTACAGCCGATGGGCGCTAGATGGCGGACGAGAGCTGCGGCTGGCGGCCGATACGTGGAGTGGTCGGACAATGGTGGTCGATGTGTGGAGTGGACGGACAGTGGGGGTCGATGTGTGGAGTGGACGGACAATGGGGTCGATGTGTGGAGTGGACGGACAATGGGGTCGATGTGTGGAGTGGATGGACAATGTCGATGTGTGGAGTGGACGGAGAATGGGGTCGATGTGTGGAGTGGACGGACAATAGTGGTCGATGTGTGGAGTGGACGGACAATGGGGTCGATGTGTGGAGTGGACGGACAATGGGGTCGATGTGTGGAGTGGACGGACAATGGGGACGATGTGCGGAGTGGACGGACAATGGGGTCGATGTGTGGAGTGGACGGACAGTGTGGGTCGATGTGTGGAGTGGACGGACAGTGGGGGTCGATGTGTGGAGTGGACGGACAGTGGGGGTCCCTTAGTGTCCAAAGCAGCGCCACCAATGCAGCAGCCCTGTGTCAGCCATTGGGACCTACAACAATGCAGCAGCGCGAATGAAGTAGCACCAATGCAGCAACCCTGTTGCAGTCAGTGGGAGCAAAAACAATGCAGCAAACTTGTGCCAAGCACCAGTGCAGCAGCAGAAATGTAACAGCCCTGTGCTGATCACTGGGAACGGCACCAAAGCAGCAGCAATGCACCTTCCACAATGCAACAGCACCATTGTAGCGGCTGCGGGAGCCGCAGCAATGCACGAGCAGACATGCAGCAGTAATGCGGCAACACTAGTGCAGTAACCTCTGCAGTGCAGCATGAGGAATGCACCAGCGATGCAGAATCACCAATGCACTGTGAGGAAGATGATGGCAATGCAGCAGCCTTCTGCCAGTAACACTGTGGGGGCAGCAACAATAAACAGCCCTGTGCCCATCCCTGGCGCAACAGCACCAATGCATTTGGCGTGCAGTAGCAATGCTCCAATCACTGGCTGCTGTAGCGATGCAGCATTGGTGTGCCAGTCACTGGGTGCAGCAGCACCAATGCAGGACCCACTTATGAACCAGCATCAATACGGGAAAGTGCAGCAGCAATGCAGTCAAACACTCCAAATGCAGCCGCATTTTACTAGTTTAGCTGCATTGGTGCCACTGCTCTCTGGAATCATTGGTGCAGCATTACTGCTCATTTTGCTGCATTACGTCTGCATCACAAAGGGTTGCTGCTGCCCCAGTGACTGGCACGGGAATGCTGTATTGCTGCTGCACTGCGTCTGCTGCAGCCGGTGACTGGGGAAGGACTGCTGCATTGGCACTACAATGGTGCTGCTGCATTGGTGCTTCTGTATTTGAACTACATTGGTGGTGCTGCTCCCAGTGACTATCACAGACTGCTGCATTGGTGCTCCTGCTTCCCCTGCCGCATTGGTGCTGGCGCAGTACAAAACTTCGCGGCATTGTGGCTGCATTGGTGCTGCTGCACTGGCACTGCTGCATTGGTGGTGCCACTCCTAGTGACTGGCACAGTGCTGCCACATTGATGCTGGCGTTTCCCCTGCAACATTGATGCTGCTGCTTTGCAAGGTTTTGCTGCATCGCTGCATTGGTTCTGCTGCTTTGAAAGTGCATTGCTGGAGTTGGCCCACTTACCTGAACAGGTCTGCTGCATTGGTGCTGCTGCTTTGGGGCATCAGTGCTGCTACATTCCTCCTGCTGCATTAGTGCTGGAATACAAAGGGATGCTGCATTGGCGCTGCTGCACCCAGTGACTGGCACGTGAATGCTTCATTTCTGCTGCAACAAGTGGCTGGTACAGGGGCCGCTGCATTGCTTCAGATGCACGTAGCTACTGGCACAGGGCTGCTGCATTGGTGCTAATGCACAGGTGCTGCATTGCTGTCACTTTCCTGATCCGCATTAGTGCTGCTGCATTGAAGCTACTGCAATGGCGTTGCTAACAGTGACTGGCACAGGGGATGCTGCATTGGTGCTGCTGCGATCCTGCCACTCCACACATCGACCATGCTGTCCATCCACTCCACATATCGACCCCATTGTCCGTCCACTCCACACATCGACCTCATTGTCCGTCCACTCCACACATCGACCCCATTGTCCGTCCACTCCACACATCGACCACCATTGTCCGACCACTCCACGTATCGGCCGCCAGCCGCAGCTCTCGTCCGCCATCTAGCGCCCATCGGCTGTACCGCGCTCCGGCAGCAGCTCTGCGCCTTGGGCTCAGAGACTGGTCACCGACCCCAACCTGAGAGCTGCTGCCGGGGGGAGGGAGAGAGAGGCGGGGGGGCAGCTGGGCAACTCGGCCCCCTCCCTCCAACACCCTCACCCACCCGAATCTGAAACCCCCTCTCCCGGGGAAGACACCCCCCAACCCCGAGCCCAACCCCATCACCGACCCCAATCTGAATGCTCACGGTCCGGGGAAGGCGCAGAGCTGCAGCCGCTTCAATGGCGGAGCGCGGTACAGCCGATGGGCGCTAGATGGCGGACGAGAGCTGCGGCTGTCGGCCGATACGTGGAGTGGATGGACATTGGGGTCGATGTGTGGAGTGGACGGACAGTGTGGGGTAGATGTGTGGAGTGGACGGACAGTGGGGTCGATGTGTGGAGTGGACGGACAGTGGGGGTCGATGTGTGGAGTGGACGGACAATAGGGTCGATGTGTGGAGTGGACGGACAATTGGGGTCGATGTGTGGAGTGGGTGGACAGTGGGGTCGATGTGTGGAGTGGACGGACAATGGGGTCGATGTGTGGAGTGGGTGGACAGTGGGGTCGATGTGTGGAGTGGTTGAAGGTGGGATGAGAACAGATTGAGAGCTAGCACAAAGACCCTGGGCAGAAGGGCCTCTTGCTGTGTTTTAAACTCCGAGGACAGAAATATGACCAGTGTGGTTATGTGACCAATATTGGATGGTTGTGTGATTAAAGTATATTGATGATTATTTCCTCAGTTTGTAATATAGTGCTGTAATGAGGTTAGAAAATTGCAGTCAGAACCATTACAGCCCAGGGGGAGTCCATCTGAACAACTGTGCTCCCTGCTGACTCTCTGTCCATCAATTCTGTCAGTCTGGAATGGCTCCCATTCTGTAACCCTGCAGCACCATCCAATCTGATTTACAAATCACTGACCACCTCTGCTCGACTCCCCTCACAATGTGGAACGACAGACAGTTCCGAAAGCTAGTGGCCTTTGTGACAAATAAACCTGTTGGACTTTAACCTGGTGTGTGAGACTTCTTACTGTGACTACCCTCACAGGCAGCAAGTTCAACATCAGGACCAATCACAACCCCCCTGTATCTGAACCAACTCTGACAATCCTATCCGTTAAACACATTTATTTTTATTCACATTGACATATATCTGTCTGCGTGGAGATTTTCACCTCTCTGTGTGTCCAAGGCAGGAAGCAATGAACATGGACCTGTCAATCAGCCAGAAGAATTGGGAGGGTGAATATTAGATACAGCAGAGTGAGGATGGAGGGAGAGTGTGTGGGATGGAGATTTACAGCTTCTGGGGCAATGAGAGGGGAAAGAATGTCCCAAAGAAACTCAAGTAATCTGTTCTGAATTTCTGCCCCGTACTGATAGTGATATCTGTTGTAAATTCCTGTTGTAAATGTTAAATTGTCTCTTAGTGTCCAAAGATGTGTAGGTTAGGGTGGATTGGCCGTGCTAAATTGTCCCTTAGTGTCCAAAGATGTGTAGGTTAGGGTGGATTGGCCGTGCGAAATTGTCCCCTTAGTGTCCAAAGTTGTGTAGGTTAGGGTGGATTGGCCGTGCTAAATTGTCCCTTAGTGTCCAAAGATGTGCAGGTTAGGGTGGATTGGCCATGCTAAATTGTCCCTTAGTGTCCAAAGTTGTGTAGGTTAGGTGGATTGGCCGTGCTAAATTGTCCCTTAGTGTCCCTCATGGTCGGTTGGTTGTAAAGGTTAAGGCTTATGGGATACAGGGACAGGTATCGAGATGGATTGAAAAGTGGCTAGGTGACAGGAGACAGAGAGTAGTGGTGGAAGGGTCCTTTTCTAGCTGGAGGTCTGTCACCAGTGGTGTGCCGCAGGGCTCAGTACTGGGACCTTTGCTATTTGTAATATATATAAATGACTTGGAAGAGGGCGTACGTGGTGTGATCAGCAAGTTTGCAGATGACACAAAGATGGCAGGATTGGTGGATAGTGAGGAGGAGTGTCAGGTGGCACAGCAGGATATAGATAAGCTGGTATATTGGGCAGATAAACGGCAGATGGAATTTAATCCTGATAAATGCGAGGTGATGCATTTTGGAAGGAACAATGTGGAGGGGAGTTACATGATAAAGGGTAGACCTATGAAGAGTACAGACATGCAGAGGGACCTGGGAGTGCAAGGGCACTCCACACATCGACCCCATTGTCCGTCCACTCCACACATCGACCCCACTGTCCACCCACTCCACACATCGACCACATTGTCCACCCACTCCACACATCGACCTCATTGTCCGTCCACTCCACACATCGACCCCCACTGTCCGTCCACTCCACACATCGACCCCCACTGTCCGTCCACTCCACACATCGACCCCCCCCCCCCCCACTGTCCGTCCACTCCACACATCGACCCACACTGTCCGTCCACTCCACACATCGACCACATTGTCCGTCCACTCCACGTATCGGCCGCCAGCCGCAGCTCTCGTCCGCCATCTAGCGCCCATCGGCTGTACCGCGCTCCGCCATTGAAGCGGCTGCAGCTCTGCGCCTTCCCCGGACCGTGAGCATTCAGATTGGGGTCGGTGATGGGGTTGGGCTCGGGGTTGGGGGGTGTCTTCCCCGGGAGAGGGGGTTTCAGATTCGGGTGGGTGAGGGTGTTGGAGGGAGGGGGCCGAGTTGCCCAGCTGCCCCCCCGCCTCTCTCTCCCTCCCCCCGGCAGCAGCTCTCAGGTTGGGGTCGGTGACCAGTCTCTGAGCCCAAGGCGCAGAGCTGCTGCCGGAGCGCGGTACAGCCGATGGGCGCTAGATGGCGGACGAGAGCTGCGGCTGGCGGCCGATACGTGGAGTGGACGGACAATGTGGGTCGATGTGCGGAGTGGACGGACAGTGGGGGTCGATGTGTGGAGTGGACGGACAATGGGGTCGATGTGTGGAGTGGACGGACAATGGGGTCGATGTGTGGAGTGGACGGACAATGGGGTCGATGTGTGGAGTGGACGGACAATGGGGTCGATGTGTGGAGTGGACGGACAATGGGTCGATGTGTGGAGTGGACGGACAATGAACATAGAACATTACAGCGCAGAACAGGCCCTTCGGCCCACGATGTTGCGCCGACCAGTTACAAAAACAATGACCCACTAGCCTATACCAATCCCTTATCGTCCATAAACCTATCCATAGATCTTATTAATTATTAATCTTATTAGTGGACGGACAATCCAGCTGCTCAGAGGGTTCAATCATTCACAAAGATGTGTAGGTTCGGGTGGATTGGCCGGTGCTAAATTGTCCCTTAGTGTCCAAAGATGTGTAGGTTAGGGTGGATTGGCCGTGCTAAATTGTCCCTTAGTGTCCAAAGATGTGTAGGTTAGGGTGGATTGGCCGTGCTAAATTGTCCCTTAGTGTCCAAAGATGTGTAGGTTAGGGTGGATTGGCCGTGCTAAATTGTCCCTTAGTGTCCAAAGATGTGTAGGTTAGGGTGGATTGGCCGTGCTAAATTGTCCCTTAGTGTCCAAAGATGTGTAGGTTAGGGTGGATTGGCCGTGCTAAATTGTCCCTTAGTGTCCAAAGATGTGTAGGTTAGGGGGGATTGGCCGTGCTAAATTGTCCCTTAGTGTCCAAAGATGTGTAGGTTAGGGGGGATTGGCCGTGCTAAATTGTCCCTTAGTGTCCAAAGATGTGTAGGTTAGGGTGGATTGGCCGTGCTAAATTGTCCCTTAGTGTCCAAAGATGTGTAGGTTAGGGTGGATTGGCCATGCTAAATTGTCCCTTAGTGTCCAAAGATGTGTAGGTTAGGGTGGATTGGCGTGCTAAATTGTCCCTTAGTGTCCAAAGATGTGTAGGTTAGGGTGGATTGGCCATGCTAAATTGTCCCTTAGTGTCCAAAGATGTGTAGGTTAGGGTGGATTGGCCATGCTAAATTGTCCCTTAGTGTCCAAAGATGTGCAGGTTCAGGTGGATTGGCCGGTGCTAAATTGTCCCTTAGTGTCCAATGCAGCACCACCAATGCAGCATCCCTGTGTCAGTCATTGGGACCTAAAACAATGCAGCAGCGCGAATGAAGCAGCACCAATGCAGCAACCCTGTTCCAGTCAGTGGGAGACTAAAACAATGCAGCAAACCTGTGCCACAGCACCAGTGCAGCAGCAGAAATGTAACAGTCCCATGCTGGTGACTGGGAACCGCCCAAAGCAGCAGCAATGCAGCTTCTGCAATGCAACAGCACCACTGCAGTGGCTGCAGGAGCTGTAACAAGGCAGGAACAGATGTGCAGCAGTAATGCAGCAGCACTCGTGCAGTAACCTTGGCCTGCAGAGTGAGGAATGCACCGCCGATGCAACATCACCAATGCAGCTTGAGGAAGATTACAAAAATGCAGCACTGATGCATTAGCACCAATGCAGCGGACTTCTGGCAGTAACAGCTTGGGGCAGCAACAAAGAACTGCCCTGTGCCCATTCCCTGGCGCAGCAGCACCAATGCATTTGGGGTGCACCAGCAATGCACCAATCACTAGCTGCTGTAGCGATGCAGCATTGACGTGCCAGTCACTGGGTACAGCAGCACCAATGCAGGAACCACTTGTGATCCAGCACCAAAATGGGAAAGTGCAGCAGCAATGCAGTCAAGCAGTCCAGATACTGCAGCATTTTATAGTTTAGCTGCATTGGTGCCGCTGCTTTCCGGAAGCATTGGTGCGGTGTGGCTGCTTCTTTTGCTGCATTTCTTCAGCTGCATCACAAAGGGCTGCTGCTTCCCCCAGTGATTGGCACGGGAATACTGTATTGCTACTGCACTGTGTCTGCTGCAGCCAGTGACTGGGGCAGGACTGCTGCATTGGTGCTTCTGCATTTGAACTGCATTGGTGGTGCTGCTCCCAGTGACTATCAACAGGCTGCTGCTGTTTCCCCTGCTGCATTGGTGCGGGTGCATTGCAAGACTTTGCACTGTGGCTGCGTTGGTGCTGCAGCACTGGCGCTGCTGCATTGGTGGTGCTGCTCCTAGTGACTGGCAGAGTGCTGTCACACTGATGCTGGCGTTTCCCTGCTACATTCATGCTGTTGCATTGCAAGGTTTCACTGCATTGCTGCTGTGTTGGCGCTGCATTGGTTCCGCAGCTTTGCAACTGCAATGGTGGAGTTGGCCCACTTACCAACACAGGTCTGCTGTATTGGTTCTGCTGCTTTGCGGAATTAGTGCTGCTACATTCCTCCTGTTGCATTAGTGCTGGATCACAAAGGGGATCCTTTGTGATCCAGCACTATTTGGCCATGATAAATTGCCCTTAGTGTCCAAAGATGTGCAGCTTGGGGGGATTGGCCATGCTAAATTGCCCCTTAGTGTCCAAATTAGCGGCACCAATGCAGCATCCCTGTTTCAGTAATTGGGACCTACGGCAGTGCAGCAACTTGAATGAAGCAGCACCAATGCAGCAACCCTGTTCCAGTCAGCGGAAGCAACAACAATACAGCAAACCTGTGCCACAGCACCAATGCAGCAGCAGCTTCAGGTGCATGTAGCTACTGGCGCAGGGCAGCTGCATTGGGGCTGATGAACTGGTGCTGCATTGCTGTCGCGTTCCTGCGCTGCATTAGTGTTGTTGCATTGGAGTTGGTAACAGTGACTGGCACAGGGGATGCTGCATTGGTGCTGCTGCGATCCTGCCACTCCACACATCGACCCTATTGTCCGTCCACTCCGCACATCGACCCCTTTGTCCGTCCACTCCGCATATCGACCCCATTGTCCGTCCACTCCACACATCGACCCCCACTGTCCGTCCACTCCACACATCGACCCCCCATTGTCCGTCCACTCCACACATCGACCCCCATTGTCCGCCCACTCCACACATCGACCCCCATTGTCCGTCCACTCCACACATCGACCCCAATGTCCATCCACTCCACGTATCGGCCGACAGCCGCAGCTCTCGTCCGCCATCTAGCGCCCATCGGCTGTACCGCGCTCCGCCATTGAAGCGGCTGCAGCTCTGCGCCTTCCCCGGACCGTGAGCATTCAGATTGGGGTCGGTGATGGGGTTGGGCTCGGGGTTGGGGGGTGTCTTCCCCGGGAGAGGGGGTTTCAGATTCGGGTGGGTGAGGGTGTTGGAGGGAGGGGGCCGAGTTGCCCAGCTGCCCCCCCGCCTCTCTCTCCCTCCCCCCGGCAGCAGCTCTCAGGTTGGGGTCGGTGACCAGTCTCTGAGCCCAAGGCGCAGAGCTGCTGCCGGAGCGCGGTACAGCCGATGGGCGCTAGATGGCGGACGAGAGCTGCGGCTGGCGGCCGATACGTGGAGTGGTCGGACAATGGTGGTCGATGTGTGGAGTGGACGGACAGTGGGGGGTCGATGTGTGGAGTGGACGGACAATGTGGGTCGATGTGTGGAGTGGACGGACAGTGGGGGTCGATGTGTGGAGTGGACGGACAGTGGGGGGTCGATGTGTGGAGTGGACGGACAATGGGGTCGATGTGTGGAGTGGACGGACAATGGGGTCGATGTGTGGAGTGGATGGACAATGAGGTCGATGTGTGGAGTGGACGGAGAATGGGGTCGATGTGTGGAGTGGATGGACAATAGTGGTCGATGTGTGGAGTGGACGGACAATGGGGTCGATGTGTGGAGTGGACGGACAATGGGGTCGATGTGTGGAGTGGACGGACAATGGGACGATGTGCGGAGTGGACGGACAATGGGGTCGATGTGTGGAGTGGACGGACAGTGTGGGTCGATGTGTGGAGTGGACGGACAGTGGGGGTCGATGTGTGGAGTGGACGGACAGTGGGGGTCCCTTAGTGTCCAAAGCAGCGCCACCAATGCAGCAGCCCTGTGTCAGCCATTGGGACCTACAACAATGCAGCAGCGCGAATGAAGTAGCACCAATGCAGCAACCCTGTTGCAGTCAGTGGGAGCAAAACAATGCAGCAACTTGTGCCAAGCACCAGTGCAGCAGCAGAAATGTAACAGCCCTGTGCTGATCACTGGGAACGGCACCAAAGCAGCAGCAATGCACCTTCCACAATGCAACAGCACCATTGTAGCGGCTGCGGGAGCCGCAGCAATGCACGAGCAGACATGCAGCAGTAATGCGGCAACACTAGTGCAGTAACCTCTGCAGTGCAGCATGAGGAATGCACCAGCGATGCAGAATCACCAATGCACTGTGAGGAAGATGATGGCAATGCAGCAGCCTTCTGCCAGTAACACTGTGGGGGCAGCAACAATAAACAGCCCTGTGCCCATCCCTGGCGCAACAGCACCAATGCATTTGGCGTGCAGTAGCAATGCTCCAATCACTGGCTGCTGTAGCGATGCAGCATTGGTGTGCCAGTCACTGGGTGCAGCAGCACCAATGCAGGACCCACTTATGAACCAGCATCAATACGGGAAAGTGCAGCAGCAATGCAGTCAAACACTCCAAATGCAGCCGCATTTTACTAGTTTAGCTGCATTGGTGCCACTGCTCTCTGGAATCATTGGTGCAGCATTACTGCTCATTTTGCTGCATTACGTCTGCATCACAAAGGGTTGCTGCTGCCCCAGTGACTGGCACGGGAATGCTGTATTGCTGCTGCACTGCGTCTGCTGCAGCCGGTGACTGGGGAAGGACTGCTGCATTGGCACTACAATGGTGCTGCTGCATTGGTGCTTCTGTATTTGAACTACATTGGTGGTGCTGCTCCCAGTGACTATCACAGACTGCTGCATTGGTGCTCCTGCTTCCCCTGCCGCATTGGTGCTGGCGCAGTACAAAACTTCGCGGCATTGTGGCTGCATTGGTGCTGCTGCACTGGCACTGCTGCATTGGTGGTGCCACTCCTAGTGACTGGCACAGTGCTGCCACATTGATGCTGGCGTTTCCCCTGCAACATTGATGCTGCTGCTTTGCAAGGTTTTGCTGCATCGCTGCATTGGTTCTGCTGCTTTGAAAGTGCATTGCTGGAGTTGGCCCACTTACCTGAACAGGTCTGCTGCATTGGTGCTGCTGCTTTGGGGCATCAGTGCTGCTACATTCCTCCTGCTGCATTAGTGCTGGAATACAAAGGGATGCTGCATTGGCGCTGCTGCACCCAGTGACTGGCACGTGAATGCTTCATTTCTGCTGCAACAAGTGGCTGGTACAGGGGCCGCTGCATTGCTTCAGATGCACGTAGCTACTGGCACAGGGCTGCTGCATTGGTGCTAATGCACAGGTGCTGCATTGCTGTCACTTTCCTGATCCGCATTAGTGCTGCTGCATTGAAGCTACTGCAATGGCGTTGCTAACAGTGACTGGCACAGGGGATGCTGCATTGGTGCTGCTGCGATCCTGCCACTCCACACATCGACCATGCTGTCCATCCACTCCACATATCGACCCCATTGTCCGTCCACTCCACACATCGACCTCATTGTCCGTCCACTCCACACATCGACCCCATTGTCCGTCCACTCCACACATCGACCACCATTGTCCGACCACTCCACGTATCGGCCGCCAGCCGCAGCTCTCGTCCGCCATCTAGCGCCCATCGGCTGTACCGCGCTCCGGCAGCAGCTCTGCGCCTTGGGCTCAGAGACTGGTCACCGACCCCAACCTGAGAGCTGCTGCCGGGGGGAGGGAGAGAGAGGCGGGGGGGCAGCTGGGCAACTCGGCCCCCTCCCTCCAACACCCTCACCCACCCGAATCTGAAACCCCCTCTCCCGGGGAAGACACCCCCCAACCCCGAGCCCAACCCCATCACCGACCCCAATCTGAATGCTCACGGTCCGGGGAAGGCGCAGAGCTGCAGCCGCTTCAATGGCGGAGCGCGGTACAGCCGATGGGCGCTAGATGGCGGACGAGAGCTGCGGCTGTCGGCCGATACGTGGAGTGGATGGACATTGGGGTCGATGTGTGGAGTGGACGGACAGTGTGGGGTAGATGTGTGGAGTGGACGGACAGTGGGGTCGATGTGTGGAGTGGACGGACAGTGGGGGTCGATGTGTGGAGTGGACGGACAATAGGGTCGATGTGTGGAGTGGACGGACAATTGGGGTCGATGTGTGGAGTGGGTGGACAGTGGGGTCGATGTGTGGAGTGGACGGACAGTGGGGGTCGATGTGTGGAGTGGACGGACAATAGGGTCGATGTGTGGAGTGGACGGACAATTGGGGTCGATGTGTGGAGTGGGTGGACAGTGGGGTCGATGTGTGGAGTGGACGGACAATGGGGTCGATGTGTGGAGTGGGTGGACAGTGGGGTCGATGTGTGGAGTGGTTGAAGGTGGGATGAGAACAGATTGAGAGCTAGCACAAAGACCCTGGGCAGAAGGGCCTCTTGCTGTGTTTTAAACTCCGAGGACAGAAATATGACCAGTGTGGTTATGTGACCAATATTGGATGGTTGTGTGATTAAAGTATATTGATGATTATTTCCTCAGTTTGTAATATAGTGCTGTAATGAGGTTAGAAAATTGCAGTCAGAACCATTACAGCCCAGGGGGAGTCCATCTGAACAACTGTGCTCCCTGCTGACTCTCTGTCCATCAATTCTGTCAGTCTGGAATGGCTCCCATTCTGTAACCCTGCAGCACCATCCAATCTGATTTACAAATCACTGACCACCTCTGCTCGACTCCCCTCACAATGTGGAACGACAGACAGTTCCGAAAGCTAGTGGCCTTTGTGACAAATAAACCTGTTGGACTTTAACCTGGTGTGTGAGACTTCTTACTGTGACTACCCTCACAGGCAGCAAGTTCAACATCAGGACCAATCACAACCCCCCTGTATCTGAACCAACTCTGACAATCCTATCCGTTAAACACATTTATTTTTATTCACATTGACATATATCTGTCTGCGTGGAGATTTTCACCTCTCTGTGTGTCCAAGGCAGGAAGCAATGAACATGGACCTGTCAATCAGCCAGAAGAATTGGGAGGGTGAATATTAGATACAGCAGAGTGAGGATGGAGGGAGAGTGTGTGGGATGGAGATTTACAGCTTCTGGGGCAATGAGAGGGGAAAGAATGTCCCAAAGAAACTCAAGTAATCTGTTCTGAATTTCTGCCCCGTACTGATAGTGATATCTGTTGTAAATTCCTGTTGTAAATGTTAAATTGTCTCTTAGTGTCCAAAGATGTGTAGGTTAGGGTGGATTGGCCGTGCTAAATTGTCCCTTAGTGTCCAAAGATGTGTAGGTTAGGGTGGATTGGCCGTGCGAAATTGTCCCCTTAGTGTCCAAAGTTGTGTAGGTTAGGGTGGATTGGCCGTGCTAAATTGTCCCTTAGTGTCCAAAGATGTGCAGGTTAGGGTGGATTGGCCATGCTAAATTGTCCCTTAGTGTCCAAAGTTGTGTAGGTTAGGTGGATTGGCCGTGCTAAATTGTCCCTTAGTGTCCCTCATGGTCGGTTGGTTGTAAAGGTTAAGGCTTATGGGATACAGGGACAGGTATCGAGATGGATTGAAAAGTGGCTAGGTGACAGGAGACAGAGAGTAGTGGTGGAAGGGTCCTTTTCTAGCTGGAGGTCTGTCACCAGTGGTGTGCCGCAGGGCTCAGTACTGGGACCTTTGCTATTTGTAATATATATAAATGACTTGGAAGAGGGCGTACGTGGTGTGATCAGCAAGTTTGCAGATGACACAAAGATGGCAGGATTGGTGGATAGTGAGGAGGAGTGTCAGGTGGCACAGCAGGATATAGATAAGCTGGTATATTGGGCAGATAAACGGCAGATGGAATTTAATCCTGATAAATGCGAGGTGATGCATTTTGGAAGGAACAATGTGGAGGGGAGTTACATGATAAAGGGTAGACCTATGAAGAGTACAGACATGCAGAGGGACCTGGGAGTGCAAGGGCACTCCACACATCGACCCCATTGTCCGTCCACTCCACACATCGACCCCACTGTCCACCCACTCCACACATCGACCACATTGTCCACCCACTCCACACATCGACCTCATTGTCCGTCCACTCCACACATCGACCCCCACTGTCCGTCCACTCCACACATCGACCCCCACTGTCCGTCCACTCCACACATCGACCCCCCCCCCCCCCCCACTGTCCGTCCACTCCACACATCGACCCACACTGTCCGTCCACTCCACACATCGACCACATTGTCCGTCCACTCCACGTATCGGCCGCCAGCCGCAGCTCTCGTCCGCCATCTAGCGCCCATCGGCTGTACCGCGCTCCGCCATTGAAGCGGCTGCAGCTCTGCGCCTTCCCCGGACCGTGAGCATTCAGATTGGGGTCGGTGATGGGGTTGGGCTCGGGGTTGGGGGGTGTCTTCCCCGGGAGAGGGGGTTTCAGATTCGGGTGGGTGAGGGTGTTGGAGGGAGGGGGCCGAGTTGCCCAGCTGCCCCCCCGCCTCTCTCTCCCTCCCCCCGGCAGCAGCTCTCAGGTTGGGGTCGGTGACCAGTCTCTGAGCCCAAGGCGCAGAGCTGCTGCCGGAGCGCGGTACAGCCGATGGGCGCTAGATGGCGGACGAGAGCTGCGGCTGGCGGCCGATACGTGGAGTGGACGGACAATGTGGGTCGATGTGCGGAGTGGACGGACAGTGGGGGTCGATGTGTGGAGTGGACGGACAATGGGGTCGATGTGTGGAGTGGACGGACAATGGGGTCGATGTGTGGAGTGGACGGACAATGGGGTCGATGTGCGGAGTGGACGGACAATGGGGTCGATGTGTGGAGTGGACGGACAATGGGGTCGATGTGTGGAGTGGACGGACAATGAACATAGAACATTACAGCGCAGAACAGGCCCTTCGGCCCACGATGTTGCGCCGACCAGTTACAAAAACAATGACCCACTAGCCTATACCAATCCCTTATCGTCCATAAACCTATCCATAGATCTTATTAATTATTAATCTTATTAGTGGACGGACAATCCAGCTGCTCAGAGGGTTCAATCATTCACAAAGATGTGTAGGTTCGGGTGGATTGGCCGGTGCTAAATTGTCCCTTAGTGTCCAAAGATGTGTAGGTTAGGGTGGATTGGCCGTGCTAAATTGTCCCTTAGTGTCCAAAGATGTGTAGGTTAGGGTGGATTGGCCGTGCTAAATTGTCCCTTAGTGTCCAAAGATGTGTAGGTTAGGGTGGATTGGCCGTGCTAAATTGTCCCTTAGTGTCCAAAGATGTGTAGGTTAGGGTGGATTGGCCGTGCTAAATTGTCCCTTAGTGTCCAAAGATGTGTAGGTTAGGGTGGATTGGCCATGCTAAATTGTCCCTTAGTGTCCAAAGATGTGTAGGTTAGGGGGGATTGGCCGTGCTAAATTGTCCCTTAGTGTCCAAAGATGTGTAGGTTAGGGGGGATTGGCCGTGCTAAATTGTCCCTTAGTGTCCAAAGATGTGTAGGTTAGGGTGGATTGGCCGTGCTAAATTGTCCCTTAGTGTCCAAAGATGTGTAGGTTAGGGTGGATTGGCCATGCTAAATTGTCCCTTAGTGTCCAAAGATGTGTAGGTTAGGGTGGATTGGCCGTGCTAAATTGTCCCTTAGTGTCCAAAGATGTGTAGGTTAGGGTGGATTGGCCATGCTAAATTGTCCCTTAGTGTCCAAAGATGTGTAGGTTAGGGTGGATTGGCCATGCTAAATTGTCCCTTAGTGTCCAAAGATGTGCAGGTTCAGGTGGATTGGCCGGTGCTAAATTGTCCCTTAGTGTCCAATGCAGCACCACCAATGCAGCATCCCTGTGTCAGTCATTGGGACCTAAAACAATGCAGCAGCGCGAATGAAGCAGCACCAATGCAGCAACCCTGTTCCAGTCAGTGGGAGACTAAAACAATGCAGCAAACCTGTGCCACAGCACCAGTGCAGCAGCAGAAATGTAACAGTCCCATGCTGGTGACTGGGAACCGCCCCAAAGCAGCAGCAATGCAGCTTCTGCAATGCAACAGCACCACTGCAGTGGCTGCAGGAGCTGTAACAAGGCAGGAACAGATGTGCAGCAGTAATGCAGCAGCACTCGTGCAGTAACCTTGGCCTGCAGAGTGAGGAATGCACCGCCGATGCAACATCACCAATGCAGCTTGAGGAAGATTACAAAAATGCAGCACTGATGCATTAGCACCAATGCAGCGGACTTCTGGCAGTAACAGCTTGGGGCAGCAACAAAGAACTGCCCTGTGCCCATTCCCTGGCGCAGCAGCACCAATGCATTTGGGGTGCACCAGCAATGCACCAATCACTAGCTGCTGTAGCGATGCAGCATTGACGTGCCAGTCACTGGGTACAGCAGCACCAATGCAGGAACCACTTGTGATCCAGCACCAAAATGGGAAAGTGCAGCAGCAATGCAGTCAAGCAGTCCAGATACTGCAGCATTTTATAGTTTAGCTGCATTGGTGCCGCTGCTTTCCGGAAGCATTGGTGCGGTGTGGCTGCTTCTTTTGCTGCATTTCTTCAGCTGCATCACAAAGGGCTGCTGCTTCCCCCAGTGATTGGCACGGGAATACTGTATTGCTACTGCACTGTGTCTGCTGCAGCCAGTGACTGGGGCAGGACTGCTGCATTGGTGCTTCTGCATTTGAACTGCATTGGTGGTGCTGCTCCCAGTGACTATCACAGGCTGCTGCTGTTTCCCCTGCTGCATTGGTGCGGGTGCATTGCAAGACTTTGCACTGTGGCTGCGTTGGTGCTGCAGCACTGGCGCTGCTGCATTGGTGGTGCTGCTCCTAGTGACTGGCAGAGTGCTGTCACACTGATGCTGGCGTTTCCCCTGCTACATTCATGCTGTTGCATTGCAAGGTTTCACTGCATTGCTGCTGTGTTGGCGCTGCATTGGTTCCGCAGCTTTGCAACTGCAATGGTGGAGTTGGCCCACTTACCAACACAGGTCTGCTGTATTGGTTCTGCTGCTTTGCGGAATTAGTGCTGCTACATTCCTCCTGTTGCATTAGTGCTGGATCACAAAGGGGATCCTTTGTGATCCAGCACTATTTGGCCATGATAAATTGCCCCTTAGTGTCCAAAGATGTGCAGCTTGGGGGGATTGGCCATGCTAAATTGCCCCTTAGTGTCCAAATTAGCGGCACCAATGCAGCATCCCTGTTTCAGTAATTGGGACCTACGGCAGTGCAGCAACTTGAATGAAGCAGCACCAATGCAGCAACCCTGTTCCAGTCAGCGGAAGCAACAACAATACAGCAAACCTGTGCCACAGCACCAATGCAGCAGCAGCTTCAGGTGCATGTAGCTACTGGCGCAGGGCAGCTGCATTGGGGCTGATGAACTGGTGCTGCATTGCTGTCGCGTTCCTGCGCTGCATTAGTGTTGTTGCATTGGAGTTGGTAACAGTGACTGGCACAGGGGATGCTGCATTGGTGCTGCTGCGATCCTGCCACTCCACACATCGACCCTATTGTCCGTCCACTCCGCACATCGACCCCTTTGTCCGTCCACTCCGCATATCGACCCCATTGTCCGTCCACTCCACACATCGACCCCCACTGTCCGTCCACTCCACACATCGACCCCCCACTGTCCGTCCACTCCACACATCGACCCCCATTGTCCGCCCACTCCACACATCGACCCCATTGTCCGTCCACTCCACACATCGACCCCAATGTCCATCCACTCCACGTATCGGCCGACAGCCGCAGCTCTCGTCCGCCATCTAGCGCCCATCGGCTGTACCGCGCTCCGCCATTGAAGCGGCTGCAGCTCTGCGCCTTCCCCGGACCGTGAGCATTCAGATTGGGGTCGGTGATGGGGTTGGGCTCGGGGTTGGGGGGTGTCTTCCCCGGGAGAGGGGGTTTCAGATTCGGGTGGGTGAGGGTGTTGGAGGGAGGGGGCCGAGTTGCCCAGCTGCCCCCCCGCCTCTCTCTCCCTCCCCCCGGCAGCAGCTCTCAGGTTGGGGTCGGTGACCAGTCTCTGAGCCCAAGGCGCAGAGCTGCTGCCGGAGCGCGGTACAGCCGATGGGCGCTAGATGGCGGACGAGAGCTGCGGCTGGCGGCCGACACGTGGAGTGGTCGGACAATGGTGGTCGATGTGTGGAGTGGACGGACAGTGGGGGGTCGATGTGTGGAGTGGACGGACAATGTGGGTCGATGTGCGGAGTGGACGGACAGTGGGGGTCGATGTGTGGAGTGGACGGACAGTGGGGGGTCGATGTGTGGAGTGGACGGACAATGGGGTCGATGTGTGGAGTGGACGGACAATGGGGTCGATGTGTGGAGTGGATGGACAATGAGGTCGATGTGTGGAGTGGATGGACAATAGTGGTCGATGTGTGGAGTGGACGGACAATGGGGTCGATGTGTGGAGTGGACGGACAGTGGGGGTCCCTTAGTGTCCAAAGCAGCGCCACCAATGCAGCAGCCCTGTGTCAGCCATTGGGACCTACAACAATGCAGCAGCGCGAATGAAGTAGCACCAATGCAGCAACCCTGTTGCAGTCAGTGGGAGCAAAAACAATGCAGCAAACTTGTGCCAAGCACCAGTGCAGCAGCAGAAATGTAACAGCCCTGTGCTGATCACTGGGAACGGCACCAAAGCAGCAGCAATGCACCTTCCACAATGCAACAGCACCATTGTAGCGGCTGCGGGAGCCGCAGCAATGCACGAGCAGACATGCAGCAGTAATGCGGCAACACTAGTGCAGTAACCTCTGCAGTGCAGCATGAGGAATGCACCAGCGATGCAGAATCACCAATGCACTGTGAGGAAGATGATGGCAATGCAGCAGCCTTCTGCCAGTAACACTGTGGGGGCAGCAACAATAAACAGCCCTGTGCCCATCCCTGGCGCAACAGCACCAATGCATTTGGCGTGCAGTAGCAATGCTCCAATCACTGGCTGCTGTAGCGATGCAGCATTGGTGTGCCAGTCACTGGGTGCAGCAGCACCAATGCAGGACCCACTTATGAACCAGCATCAATACGGGAAAGTGCAGCAGCAATGCAGTCAAACACTCCAAATGCAGCCGCATTTTACTAGTTTAGCTGCATTGGTGCCACTGCTCTCTGGAATCATTGGTGCAGCATTACTGCTCATTTTGCTGCATTACGTCTGCATCACAAAGGGTTGCTGCTGCCCCAGTGACTGGCACGGGAATGCTGTATTGCTGCTGCACTGCGTCTGCTGCAGCCGGTGACTGGGGAAGGACTGCTGCATTGGCACTACAATGGTGCTGCTGCATTGGTGCTTCTGTATTTGAACTACATTGGTGGTGCTGCTCCCAGTGACTATCACAGACTGCTGCATTGGTGCTCCTGCTTCCCCTGCCGCATTGGTGCTGGCGCAGTACAAAACTTCGCGGCATTGTGGCTGCATTGGTGCTGCTGCACTGGCACTGCTGCATTGGTGGTGCCACTCCTAGTGACTGGCACAGTGCTGCCACATTGATGCTGGCGTTTCCCCTGCAACATTGATGCTGCTGCTTTGCAAGGTTTTGCTGCATCGCTGCATTGGTTCTGCTGCTTTGAAAGTGCATTGCTGGAGTTGGCCCACTTACCTGAACAGGTCTGCTGCATTGGTGCTGCTGCTTTGGGGCATCAGTGCTGCTACATTCCTCCTGCTGCATTAGTGCTGGAATACAAAGGGATGCTGCATTGGCGCTGCTGCACCCAGTGACTGGCACGTGAATGCTTCATTTCTGCTGCAACAAGTGGCTGGTACAGGGGCCGCTGCATTGCTTCAGATGCACGTAGCTACTGGCACAGGGCTGCTGCATTGGTGCTAATGCACAGGTGCTGCATTGCTGTCACTTTCCTGATCCGCATTAGTGCTGCTGCATTGAAGCTACTGCAATGGCGTTGCTAACAGTGACTGGCACAGGGGATGCTGCATTGGTGCTGCTGCGATCCTGCCACTCCACACATCGACCATGCTGTCCATCCACTCCACATATCGACCCCATTGTCCGTCCACTCCACACATCGACCTCATTGTCCGTCCACTCCACACATCGACCCCATTGTCCGTCCACTCCACACATCGACCACCATTGTCCGACCACTCCACGTATCGGCCGCCAGCCGCAGCTCTCGTCCGCCATCTAGCGCCCATCGGCTGTACCGCGCTCCGGCAGCAGCTCTGCGCCTTGGGCTCAGAGACTGGTCACCGACCCCAACCTGAGAGCTGCTGCCGGGGGGAGGGAGAGAGAGGCGGGGGGGCAGCTGGGCAACTCGGCCCCCTCCCTCCAACACCCTCACCCACCCGAATCTGAAACCCCCTCTCCCGGGGAAGACACCCCCCAACCCCGAGCCCAACCCCATCACCGACCCCAATCTGAATGCTCACGGTCCGGGGAAGGCGCAGAGCTGCAGCCGCTTCAATGGCGGAGCGCGGTACAGCCGATGGGCGCTAGATGGCGGACGAGAGCTGCGGCTGTCGGCCGATACGTGGAGTGGATGGACATTGGGGTCGATGTGTGGAGTGGACGGACAGTGTGGGGTAGATGTGTGGAGTGGACGGACAGTGGGGTCGATGTGTGGAGTGGACGGACAGTGGGGGTCGATGTGTGGAGTGGACGGACAATAGGGTCGATGTGTGGAGTGGACGGACAATTGGGGTCGATGTGTGGAGTGGGTGGACAGTGGGGTCGATGTGTGGAGTGGACGGACAATGGGGTCGATGTGTGGAGTGGGTGGACAGTGGGGTCGATGTGTGGAGTGGTTGAAGGTGGGATGAGAACAGATTGAGAGCTAGCACAAAGACCCTGGGCAGAAGGGCCTCTTGCTGTGTTTTAAACTCCGAGGACAGAAATATGACCAGTGTGGTTATGTGACCAATATTGGATGGTTGTGTGATTAAAGTATATTGATGATTATTTCCTCAGTTTGTAATATAGTGCTGTAATGAGGTTAGAAAATTGCAGTCAGAACCATTACAGCCCAGGGGGAGTCCATCTGAACAACTGTGCTCCCTGCTGACTCTCTGTCCATCAATTCTGTCAGTCTGGAATGGCTCCCATTCTGTAACCCTGCAGCACCATCCAATCTGATTTACAAATCACTGACCACCTCTGCTCGACTCCCCTCACAATGTGGAACGACAGACAGTTCCGAAAGCTAGTGGCCTTTGTGACAAATAAACCTGTTGGACTTTAACCTGGTGTGTGAGACTTCTTACTGTGACTACCCTCACAGGCAGCAAGTTCAACATCAGGACCAATCACAACCCCCCTGTATCTGAACCAACTCTGACAATCCTATCCGTTAAACACATTTATTTTTATTCACATTGACATATATCTGTCTGCGTGGAGATTTTCACCTCTCTGTGTGTCCAAGGCAGGAAGCAATGAACATGGACCTGTCAATCAGCCAGAAGAATTGGGAGGGTGAATATTAGATACAGCAGAGTGAGGATGGAGGGAGAGTGTGTGGGATGGAGATTTACAGCTTCTGGGGCAATGAGAGGGGAAAGAATGTCCCAAAGAAACTCAAGTAATCTGTTCTGAATTTCTGCCCCGTACTGATAGTGATATCTGTTGTAAATTCCTGTTGTAAATGTTAAATTGTCTCTTAGTGTCCAAAGATGTGTAGGTTAGGGTGGATTGGCCGTGCTAAATTGTCCCTTAGTGTCCAAAGATGTGTAGGTTAGGGTGGATTGGCCGTGCGAAATTGTCCCCTTAGTGTCCAAAGTTGTGTAGGTTAGGGTGGATTGGCCGTGCTAAATTGTCCCTTAGTGTCCAAAGATGTGCAGGTTAGGGTGGATTGGCCATGCTAAATTGTCCCTTAGTGTCCAAAGTTGTGTAGGTTAGGTGGATTGGCCGTGCTAAATTGTCCCTTAGTGTCCCTCATGGTCGGTTGGTTGTAAAGGTTAAGGCTTATGGGATACAGGGACAGGTATCGAGATGGATTGAAAAGTGGCTAGGTGACAGGAGACAGAGAGTAGTGGTGGAAGGGTCCTTTTCTAGCTGGAGGTCTGTCACCAGTGGTGTGCCGCAGGGCTCAGTACTGGGACCTTTGCTATTTGTAATATATATAAATGACTTGGAAGAGGGCGTACGTGGTGTGATCAGCAAGTTTGCAGATGACACAAAGATGGCAGGATTGGTGGATAGTGAGGAGGAGTGTCAGGTGGCACAGCAGGATATAGATAAGCTGGTATATTGGGCAGATAAACGGCAGATGGAATTTAATCCTGATAAATGCGAGGTGATGCATTTTGGAAGGAACAATGTGGAGGGGAGTTACATGATAAAGGGTAGACCTATGAAGAGTACAGACATGCAGAGGGACCTGGGAGTGCAAGGGCACTCCACACATCGACCCCATTGTCCGTCCACTCCACACATCGACCCCACTGTCCACCCACTCCACACATCGACCACATTGTCCACCCACTCCACACATCGACCTCATTGTCCGTCCACTCCACACATCGACCCCCACTGTCCGTCCACTCCACACATCGACCCCCACTGTCCGTCCACTCCACACATCGACACCCCCCCCCCCCCACTGTCCGTCCACTCCACACATCGACCCACACTGTCCGTCCACTCCACACATCGACCACATTGTCCGTCCACTCCACGTATCGGCCGCCAGCCGCAGCTCTCGTCCGCCATCTAGCGCCCATCGGCTGTACCGCGCTCCGCCATTGAAGCGGCTGCAGCTCTGCGCCTTCCCCGGACCGTGAGCATTCAGATTGGGGTCGGTGATGGGGTTGGGCTCGGGGTTGGGGGGTGTCTTCCCCGGGAGAGGGGGTTTCAGATTCGGGTGGGTGAGGGTGTTGGAGGGAGGGGGCCGAGTTGCCCAGCTGCCCCCCCGCCTCTCTCTCCCTCCCCCCGGCAGCAGCTCTCAGGTTGGGGTCGGTGACCAGTCTCTGAGCCCAAGGCGCAGAGCTGCTGCCGGAGCGCGGTACAGCCGATGGGCGCTAGATGGCGGACGAGAGCTGCGGCTGGCGGCCGATACGTGGAGTGGACGGACAATGTGGGTCGATGTGCGGAGTGGACGGACAGTGGGAGTCGATGTGTGGAGTGGACGGACAATGGGGTCGATGTGTGGAGTGGACGGACAATGGGGTCGATGTGTGGAGTGGACGGACAATGGGGTCGATGTGTGGAGTGGACGGACAATGGGGTCGATGTGTGGAGTGGACGGACAATGGGGTCGATGTGTGGAGTGGACGGACAATGAACATAGAACATTACAGCGCAGAACAGGCCCTTCGGCCCACGATGTTGCGCCGACCAGTTACAAAAACAATGACCCACTAGCCTATACCAATCCCTTATCGTCCATAAACCTATCCATAGATCTTATTAATTATTAATCTTATTAGTGGACGGACAATCCAGCTGCTCAGAGGGTTCAATCATTCACAAAGATGTGTAGGTTCGGGTGGATTGGCCGGTGCTAAATTGTCCCTTAGTGTCCAAAGATGTGTAGGTTAGGGTGGATTGGCCGTGCTAAATTGTCCCTTAGTGTCCAAAGATGTGTAGGTTAGGGTGGATTGGCCGTGCTAAATTGTCCCTTAGTGTCCAAAGATGTGTAGGTTAGGGTGGATTGGCCGTGCTAAATTGTCCCTTAGTGTCCAAAGATGTGTAGGTTAGGGTGGATTGGCCGTGCTAAATTGTCCCTTAGTGTCCAAAGATGTGTAGGTTAGGGTGGATTGGCCATGCTAAATTGTCCCTTAGTGTCCAAAGATGTGTAGGTTAGGGGGGATTGGCCGTGCTAAATTGTCCCTTAGTGTCCAAAGATGTGTAGGTTAGGGGGGATTGGCCGTGCTAAATTGTCCCTTAGTGTCCAAAGATGTGTAGGTTAGGGTGGATTGGCCGTGCTAAATTGTCCCTTAGTGTCCAAAGATGTGTAGGTTAGGGTGGATTGGCCATGCTAAATTGTCCCTTAGTGTCCAAAGATGTGTAGGTTAGGGTGGATTGGCCGTGCTAAATTGTCCCTTAGTGTCCAAAGATGTGTAGGTTAGGGTGGATTGGCCATGCTAAATTGTCCCTTAGTGTCCAAAGATGTGTAGGTTAGGGTGGATTGGCCATGCTAAATTGTCCCTTAGTGTCCAAAGATGTGCAGGTTCAGGTGGATTGGCCGGTGCTAAATTGTCCCTTAGTGTCCAATGCAGCACCACCAATGCAGCATCCCTGTGTCAGTCATTGGGACCTAAAACAATGCAGCAGCGCGAATGAAGCAGCACCAATGCAGCAACCCTGTTCCAGTCAGTGGGAGACTAAAACAATGCAGCAAACCTGTGCCACAGCACCAGTGCAGCAGCAGAAATGTAACAGTCCCATGCTGGTGACTGGGAACCGCCCCAAAGCAGCAGCAATGCAGCTTCTGCAATGCAACAGCACCACTGCAGTGGCTGCAGGAGCTGTAACAAGGCAGGAACAGATGTGCAGCAGTAATGCAGCAGCACTCGTGCAGTAACCTTGGCCTGCAGAGTGAGGAATGCACCGCCGATGCAACATCACCAATGCAGCTTGAGGAAGATTACAAAAATGCAGCACTGATGCATTAGCACCAATGCAGCGGACTTCTGGCAGTAACAGCTTGGGGCAGCAACAAAGAACTGCCCTGTGCCCATTCCCTGGCGCAGCAGCACCAATGCATTTGGGGTGCACCAGCAATGCACCAATCACTAGCTGCTGTAGCGATGCAGCATTGACGTGCCAGTCACTGGGTACAGCAGCACCAATGCAGGAACCACTTGTGATCCAGCACCAAAATGGGAAAGTGCAGCAGCAATGCAGTCAAGCAGTCCAGATACTGCAGCATTTTATAGTTTAGCTGCATTGGTGCCGCTGCTTTCCGGAAGCATTGGTGCGGTGTGGCTGCTTCTTTTGCTGCATTTCTTCAGCTGCATCACAAAGGGCTGCTGCTTCCCCCAGTGATTGGCACGGGAATACTGTATTGCTACTGCACTGTGTCTGCTGCAGCCAGTGACTGGGGCAGGACTGCTGCATTGGTGCTTCTGCATTTGAACTGCATTGGTGGTGCTGCTCCCAGTGACTATCACAGGCTGCTGCTGTTTCCCCTGCTGCATTGGTGCGGGTGCATTGCAAGACTTTGCACTGTGGCTGCGTTGGTGCTGCAGCACTGGCGCTGCTGCATTGGTGGTGCTGCTCCTAGTGACTGGCAGAGTGCTGTCACACTGATGCTGGCGTTTCCCCTGCTACATTCATGCTGTTGCATTGCAAGGTTTCACTGCATTGCTGCTGTGTTGGCGCTGCATTGGTTCCGCAGCTTTGCAACTGCAATGGTGGAGTTGGCCCACTTACCAACACAGGTCTGCTGTATTGGTTCTGCTGCTTTGCGGAATTAGTGCTGCTACATTCCTCCTGTTGCATTAGTGCTGGATCACAAAGGGGATCCTTTGTGATCCAGCACTATTTGGCCATGATAAATTGCCCCTTAGTGTCCAAAGATGTGCAGCTTGGGGGGATTGGCCATGCTAAATTGCCCCTTAGTGTCCAAATTAGCGGCACCAATGCAGCATCCCTGTTTCAGTAATTGGGACCTACGGCAGTGCAGCAACTTGAATGAAGCAGCACCAATGCAGCAACCCTGTTCCAGTCAGCGGAAGCAACAACAATACAGCAAACCTGTGCCACAGCACCAATGCAGCAGCAGCTTCAGGTGCATGTAGCTACTGGCGCAGGGCAGCTGCATTGGGGCTGATGAACTGGTGCTGCATTGCTGTCGCGTTCCTGCGCTGCATTAGTGTTGTTGCATTGGAGTTGGTAACAGTGACTGGCACAGGGGATGCTGCATTGGTGCTGCTGCGATCCTGCCACTCCACACATCGACCCTATTGTCCGTCCACTCCGCACATCGACCCCTTTGTCCGTCCACTCCGCATATCGACCCCATTGTCCGTCCACTCCACACATCGACCCCCACTGTCCGTCCACTCCACACATCGACCCCCATTGTCCGTCCACTCCACACATCGACCCCCATTGTCCGCCCACTCCACACATCGACCCCATTGTCCGTCCACTCCACACATCGACCCCAATGTCCATCCACTCCACGTATCGGCCGACAGCCGCAGCTCTCGTCCGCCATCTAGCGCCCATCGGCTGTACCGCGCTCCGCCATTGAAGCGGCTGCAGCTCTGCGCCTTCCCCGGACCGTGAGCATTCAGATTGGGGTCGGTGATGGGGTTGGGCTCGGGGTTGGGGGGTGTCTTCCCCGGGAGAGGGGGTTTCAGATTCGGGTGGGTGAGGGTGTTGGAGGGAGGGGGCCGAGTTGCCCAGCTGCCCCCCCGCCTCTCTCTCCCTCCCCCCGGCAGCAGCTCTCAGGTTGGGGTCGGTGACCAGTCTCTGAGCCCAAGGCGCAGAGCTGCTGCCGGAGCGCGGTACAGCCGATGGGCGCTAGATGGCGGACGAGAGCTGCGGCTGGCGGCCGATACGTGGAGTGGTCGGACAATGGTGGTCGATGTGTGGAGTGGACGGACAGTGGGGGGGGGTCGATGTGTGGAGTGGACGGACAATGTGGGTCGATGTGCGGAGTGGACGGACAGTGGGGGTCGATGTGTGGAGTGGACGGACAGTGGGGGGTCGATGTGTGGAGTGGACGGACAATGGGGTCGATGTGTGGAGTGGACGGACAATGGGGTCGATGTGTGGAGTGGATGGACAATGAGGTCGATGTGTGGAGTGGACGGAGAATGGGGTCGATGTGTGGAGTGGATGGACAATAGTGGTCGATGTGTGGAGTGGACGGACAATGGGGTCGATGTGTGGAGTGGACGGACAATGGGGTCGATGTGTGGAGTGGACGGACAATGGGGACGATGTGCGGAGTGGACGGACAATGGGGTCGATGTGTGGAGTGGACGGACAGTGTGGGTCGATGTGTGGAGTGGACGGACAGTGGGGGTCGATGTGTGGAGTGGACGGACAGTGGGGGTCCCTTAGTGTCCAAAGCAGCGCCACCAATGCAGCAGCCCTGTGTCAGCCATTGGGACCTACAACAATGCAGCAGCGCGAATGAAGTAGCACCAATGCAGCAACCCTGTTGCAGTCAGTGGGAGCAAAAACAATGCAGCAAACTTGTGCCAAGCACCAGTGCAGCAGCAGAAATGTAACAGCCCTGTGCTGATCACTGGGAACGGCACCAAAGCAGCAGCAATGCACCTTCCACAATGCAACAGCACCATTGTAGCGGCTGCGGGAGCCGCAGCAATGCACGAGCAGACATGCAGCAGTAATGCGGCAACACTAGTGCAGTAACCTCTGCAGTGCAGCATGAGGAATGCACCAGCGATGCAGAATCACCAATGCACTGTGAGGAAGATGATGGCAATGCAGCAGCCTTCTGCCAGTAACACTGTGGGGGCAGCAACAATAAACAGCCCTGTGCCCATCCCTGGCGCAACAGCACCAATGCATTTGGCGTGCAGTAGCAATGCTCCAATCACTGGCTGCTGTAGCGATGCAGCATTGGTGTGCCAGTCACTGGGTGCAGCAGCACCAATGCAGGACCCACTTATGAACCAGCATCAATACGGGAAAGTGCAGCAGCAATGCAGTCAAACACTCCAAATGCAGCCGCATTTTACTAGTTTAGCTGCATTGGTGCCACTGCTCTCTGGAATCATTGGTGCAGCATTACTGCTCATTTTGCTGCATTACGTCTGCATCACAAAGGGTTGCTGCTGCCCCAGTGACTGGCACGGGAATGCTGTATTGCTGCTGCACTGCGTCTGCTGCAGCCGGTGACTGGGGAAGGACTGCTGCATTGGCACTACAATGGTGCTGCTGCATTGGTGCTTCTGTATTTGAACTACATTGGTGGTGCTGCTCCCAGTGACTATCACAGACTGCTGCATTGGTGCTCCTGCTTCCCCTGCCGCATTGGTGCTGGCGCAGTACAAAACTTCGCGGCATTGTGGCTGCATTGGTGCTGCTGCACTGGCACTGCTGCATTGGTGGTGCCACTCCTAGTGACTGGCACAGTGCTGCCACATTGATGCTGGCGTTTCCCCTGCAACATTGATGCTGCTGCTTTGCAAGGTTTTGCTGCATCGCTGCATTGGTTCTGCTGCTTTGAAAGTGCATTGCTGGAGTTGGCCCACTTACCTCAACAGGTCTGCTGCATTGGTGCTGCTGCTTTGGGGCATCAGTGCTGCTACATTCCTCCTGCTGCATTAGTGCTGGAATACAAAGGGATGCTGCATTGGCGCTGCTGCACCCAGTGACTGGCACGTGAATGCTTCATTTCTGCTGCAACAAGTGGCTGGTACAGGGGCCGCTGCATTGCTTCAGATGCACGTAGCTACTGGCACAGGGCTGCTGCATTGGTGCTAATGCACAGGTGCTGCATTGCTGTCACTTTCCTGATCCGCATTAGTGCTGCTGCATTGAAGCTACTGCAATGGCGTTGCTAACAGTGACTGGCACAGGGGATGCTGCATTGGTGCTGCTGCGATCCTGCCACTCCACACATCGACCATGCTGTCCATCCACTCCACATATCGACCCCATTGTCCGTCCACTCCACACATCGACCTCATTGTCCGTCCACTCCACACATCGACCCCATTGTCCGTCCACTCCACACATCGACCACCATTGTCCGACCACTCCACGTATCGGCCGCCAGCCGCAGCTCTCGTCCGCCATCTAGCGCCCATCGGCTGTACCGCGCTCCGGCAGCAGCTCTGCGCCTTGGGCTCAGAGACTGGTCACCGACCCCAACCTGAGAGCTGCTGCCGGGGGGAGGGAGAGAGAGGCGGGGGGGGCAGCTGGGCAACTCGGCCCCCTCCCTCCAACACCCTCACCTACCCGAATCTGAAACCCCCTCTCCCGGGGAAGACACCCCCCAACCCCGAGCCCAACCCCATCACCGACCCCAATCTGAATGCTCACGGTCCGGGGAAGGCGCAGAGCTGCAGCCGCTTCAATGGCGGAGCGCGGTACAGCCGATGGGCGCTAGATGGCGGACGAGAGCTGCGGCTGTCGGCCGATACGTGGAGTGGATGGACATTGGGGTCGATGTGTGGAGTGGACGGACAGTGTGGGGTCGATGTGTGGAGTGGACGGACAATGGGGTCGATGTGTGGAGTGGACGGACAGTGGGGTCGATGTGTGGAGTGGACGGACAATGTGGCCGATGTGTGGAGTGGACGGACAATGTGGCCGATGTGTGGAGTGGACGGACAATGCAACAGATCGAATGAAACAGCACCAGTGCAACAGCCCTGTTCCAGTCAGTGGGAGCAGCAGCAATGCGGCAAACCTGTGCCACAGCACCAATGTAGCAGCAGAATTGTAACAGCCCTGCGCCGGTCACTGGGAACGGCACCAAAGCAGCAGCAATGCAGCTTCCGCAACCCAACAGCACCAATGCAGCGGCTGTGGGAGCCGCGGCAATGCAGGAGCAGCCGCGCCGCAGTAATGCAGCAGCACTAGTGCAGTACCCTTTACAGTGCAGAGTGAGGGATGCAGCATCACCAATGCAGTGTGAGGGAGACAACAACAATGCAGCACCGATGCATTAGCACCAATGCAGTGTGAGGGGAACAACAACGCAGCATCGATGCATTAGCACCAATGCAGCGACCCTCTGTCTGTCCCTTGGCACGGCAGCACCAATGCATTTGGAGTGCAGCAGCAATGCACCTATCACTTGCTGCTGTAGCAGTGCAGCATTGACGTGCCAGTCACTGGGTGCAGCACCACCAATGCAGCACCCATTTGTGATCCTGCACCAATACGGGAAAATGCAGCAGGAATGCAGCCAAACACTGCAAATGCAGCAGCATTTTACTAATTTAGCTGCATTGCTGCAGCTGCTCTCCGGAAGCATTGGTGCGGTATTGCTGCTGCGTTTTGCTGCATTCCTTCTGCTGCATCACAAAGGAGTGTTGCTGCCCCAGTGATTGGCACAGGAATGCTACATTGCTGCTACACTGTGTCTGCTGCAACCAGACCTGGAGCAGGGCTGCTGCGTTGACACTACAGTGGTGCTGCTGCAGTGGTGCTTCTGCATTTGAACTGCATTGGTGGTGCTGTTCCCGGTGACTATCACAGGCTGCTGCATCGGTGCTTCTGCTACCTCTTCTGCATCGTAAGACTTAGCTGCATTGCACCTGCGTTGGCGCTGCTGCAATGGTGATGCTGCTTCTAGTGACTGGTACAGTGCTGTCACATTGATGCTGGCGGTTCCCCTGCTGCATCGATGCTGCTGCATTGCAAGGTTTTTCTGCATCGCTGCTGCATTGGTTCTGCTGCTTTGCACCTGCATTGCTGGACTTGGCCCACTTACTGGCACAGGGTTGCTGTATTAGTGCAGCTGCTTTTCCCTGCTGCATTGATGCAGCTGCATTTGGAGAGTTTAGATGCATCGGTGTTGCTATGCTCCTGCTGTATTGCTGCTGTGTTTTGCACCATTAGTGCTGCTGCATTCCTCCTGCTGCATTAGTGCTGGATCACAAAGGGGTGCTGCATTGGCGCTGCTGCACCCACTCACTGGCACGTGAAAGCTGCAACAAGTGACTGGTACAGGAGCCACTGTATTGCTGCAGATGCATGTAGCTACTGGCACAGGGCCGCTGCATTGGGGCTGATGAACTGGTGCTGCATTGCTGTCGCGTTCCTGCCCTGCATTAGTGTTGTTACATTGGAGTTGCTAACAGTAACTGGCACAGGGGATGCTGCATTGGTGCTGCTGCGATCCTGCCACTCCACACATCGACCCCATTGTCCGTCCACTCCACACATCGACCAAAGGTGTACCTCAGGGATCTGGTTTGGGGCCACTGCTGTTTGTCATTTTTATAAATGACCTGGATGAGGGTGTAGAAGGATGGGTTAGTAAATTTGCAGATGACACTAAAGTTGGAGGAGTTGTAGACAGTGAGGATGGATGTTACAGTTTGCAGAGGGACAGAGATAAGCTGCAGAGCTGGGCTGAGAGGTGGCAGATGGAGTTTAATGTGGAAAAGTGTGAGGTGATTCACTTTGGAAGGAGTAACAGGATTAGAGAACATTGGGCTAATGGGAAGACTCTTGGTAGTGTTGACGAGCAGAGAGATCTCGGTGTACATGTGCATAGATCCCTGAAAGTTGGCACCCAGGTTGATAAGGTTGTTAAGAAGGCGTACGGTGTGTTAGCTTTTATTGGTAGAGGCATTGAATTTCGGAGCCGTGAGGTCATGTTACAACTGTACAAAACTCTGGTGCGGCCGCACTTGGAGTATTGGGTACAGTTCTGGGTCACCGCATTATAAGAAAGATGTGGAGGCATTGGAAAGGGTGCAGAGGAGGTTTACCAGGATGTTGCCTGGTATGGTGGGAAGGTCTTATGAGGAAAGGCTGAGGGACTTGAGGTTGTTTTCGTTGGAGAGAAGAAGGTTAAGAGGTGACCTAATTGAGGCATACAAGATGATCAGAGGGTTAGATAGGGTGCCTCGGATGGTGATGACTAACACGAGGGGACATAGCTTTAAATTAAGGGGTGGTAATTATAGGACGGATGTCAGAGGTAGGTTCTTTACTCAGAGGGTAGTAAGGGTGTGGAATGCCCTGCCTGCAGCAGTTGTGGACTCACCAACTTTAAGGGCGTTCGAATGGTCAGTGGATAGGCATATAGAACATAGAACATAAAACATTACAGCGCAGAACAGGCCCTTCAGCCCACGATGTTGCGCCGACCAGTAAGACAATGACCCACTACCCTAAACCAATCCCTTTTCGTCCATAAACCTATCCACGGATCTCTTAAACGCCCCCAAACTAGGCGCATTTACAACTGCAGCAGGCAGGGCATTCCAATCCCTCACCACCCTCTGGGTAAAGAACCTACCCCTGACATCCGTCCTATAACTACCCCCCCTTAATTTAAAGCCATGCCCCCTCGTGCTAGATTTTTCCATCCGAGGAAAAAGGCTATCACTGTCCACCCTATCTAAACCTCTAATCATCTTATATGTTTCAATAAGATCCCCTCTTAGCCGCCTTCTTTCCAGTGAAAACAACCCCAAATCCCTCAGTCTCTCCTCATAGGACCTCCCCTCCATACCAGGCAACATCCTGGTAAACCTCCTCTGCACCCTCTCCAAAGCCTCCACATCCTTCCTGTAATGTGGGGACCAGAACTGCACACAGTACTCCAAGTGCGGCCGCACCAGAGTTGTGTACAGTTGCAACATGACGCTGCGACTCCTAAATTCAATCCCCCACCAATAAACGCCAAGACACCGTATGCCTTCTTAACAACCTTATCACACAAACCAGCCTCCCATCCATTGACTCCGTCGACACTTCCCGCTGCCTCGGTGGGGGGGAAAAGCAGCCGGGATAATTAAGGACCCGCCCCACGCACCCTGGACATTCTCTCTTCCACCTTCTTCCATCGGGGAAAAGATACAAAAGTCTGAGGTCCCGTACCGACCGACTCAAGAACAGCTTCTTCCCTGCTGCTGTCAGACTTTTGAATGGACCCACCTCGCATTAAGCTGATCTCTCTCTACACCCTCGCTGTGACTGTAACACTACATTCTGCACCCTCTCCTTTCCTTCTCCCCTCTGTACTCTATGAACAGTATGCTTTGTGCAGATCGCAAGAAACAATACTTTTCACTGTATCCCAGTACATGTGACAATAATAAAGCAAATCAAATCTTTTTCCTTCTCCTCTCTGTACTCTATGAACGGTATGCTTTGTACTGCGCACAAGAAACAATACTTTTCACTGTATCCCAATACACGTGACAATAATAAATCAAATCCTTTTCCTTCTCCCCTCTGTACTCTATGAACAGTGTGCTTTGTCTGTACAGTGTGTAAGAAACAATACTTTTCATTTCAGGTATGATTCAATTAACCCACAAGGAGCTTTTATCAAAAACAAACTTTAATTAAGAATGTTGTTGATATGTGTAGTAAGACGCTTAGCAAGAACTTTTCACAATTACAAGCAAGAGACACAACAATCAGGATAATGTATAACTCTTTAGGAAATATCTCGAATGTGTTCCAACCAAAATCCAATACACAAAACCATCCAAATAAATACACTACAGCATCGGTTAATATCCACTTGTTACAGGAATCCAGCCTGCTGGGTTAAAAACACCTTGTGAAGAAACTCAGATGAGGTTGTAGTCGAATCTGTTTCCCAAAACACAGCTTCTTTATGGCAGAACCAAACAAAGAGAAAAAAAAGGGGAGAGACAGAAAGAGACTGCTTCTAAGCTTGCTCCTAAACTGCTTCCCAAAACACCCTGCCCAAATGCCCACAGTGCGGCGCTCCCTCAGCACTGACCCTCCCACAGTGCGGCGCTCCCTCAGCACTGACCCTCCCCACAGTGCGGCGCTCCCTCAGCACTGACCCTCCCACAGTGCGGCGCTCCCTCAGCACCGACCCCCCCACAGTGCGGGACTCCCTCAGCACTGACCCTCCCACAGTGTGGGACTCCCTCAGCACTGACCCCCCCACAGTGCGGGACTCTCTCAGCACTGACCCCCCCACAGTGCGGGACTCTCTCAGCACTGAATCGATCTCCAGTTGCCAGTACAGTTTTATGAAAGGGAGGAACTGGTCCTCCCAGCCTCAGACTCGCTGTGTGAAATGGAAATGAATGACAGACTGAAAGCTTTGGTTAAATTGAGAATATTTTCTTTCTTCTGTGATTCTGTGGATGGGGGTAAGGCAGTTGACGTGGTATACATGGATTTTAGTAAGGCGTTCGATAAGGTTCACCATGGTAGGCTTCTGCAGAAAATGCAGATGTATGGGATTGTGGGTAATCTAGGAAGTTGGATCAGGAATTGGCTATCAGATAGGAGACAGAGGGTGGTGGTGGATGGTAAATATTCATCATGGAGTGCAGTTACGAGTGGTGTGCCTCAGGGATCTGTTTTGGGGCCACTGTTGTTTGTAATTTTTATTAATGATCTGGATGTGGGTATAGTTGGGTGGATTAGTAAATTTGCTGATGACACCAAAGTTGGAGGTGTGGTAGATTGTGAGGAAGGGTGTCATAGTCTGCAGGGAGACTTAGATAGGTTGCAGAGCTGGGCCGAGAGGTGGCGGATGGAATTTAATGCGGAGAAGTGTGAGGTAATTCACTTTGGTAGGAGCAACAGATGTGTCGAGTATAGGGCTAACGGGAGGACTTTGAATAGTGTGGATGAACAAAGGGATCTAGGTGTGTGTGTACATAGATCCCTGAAAGTTGGGAATCAAGTAGATAAGGTTGTCAAGAAGGCGTACGGTGTCTTGGCGTTTATTGGTAGGGGGATTGAATTTAGGAGTCGCAGTGTAATGTTGCAACTGTACACTACTCTAGTGCGGCCGCACTTGGAGTACTGTGTGCAGTTCTGGTCCCCGCATTACAAGAAGGATGTGGAGGCGTTGGAGAGGGTGCAGAGGAGGTTTACTAGGATGTTGCCTGGTATGGTGGGGAGGTCCTATGAGGAGAGACTGAGGGATCTAGGGTTGTTTTCGTTGGAAAGAAGGCGGCTAAGAGGGGATCTTATTGAAACATATAAGATGATTAGAGGTTTAGATAGGGTGGACAGTGATAGCCTTTTTCCTCGGATGGAGAAAGCTAGCACGAGGGGGCATGGCTTTAAATTAAGGGGGGGTAGCTACAGGACGGATGTCAGGGGTAGGTTCTTTACCCAGCGGGTGGTGAGGGATTGGAATGCCCTGCCTGCTGCAGTTGTAAATGCGTCTAGTTTGGGGGCGTTTAAGAGATCTCTGGATAGGTTTATGGACGAAAAGGGATTGGTATAGGCTAGTGGGTCATTGTTTTTGTAACTGGTCGGCGCAACATCGTGGGCCGAAGGGCCTGTTCTGCGCTGTAATGTTCTATGTTCTATGTTCTATGTTCTATTCCTTCACATGGAGTATTTCCCAATCACAAATATCCCAAGATTCTCTTCAGTTTAACATTGAATATTTAATTCACGGACTGAAAGCCAGTTTTATGCAGAGCCAAGCTGTCTAATTTCCCAGTTGGAGTTTAGTTTTGATCTTTATTGAAGGTGGCCATCTCATCCGGTCAGTGGTTACATCCCAGTCCAACCCTGTCACTTCAGCAGTTCTTGTTCCACATCGTGTTTTCACCAACCTTCTCCCCGAGTCACTCACCATCAAACCCCCTGAACTGAACCTGGAACCCTCACCACCCCCTCAATCATATTGGCAAAAGCATCAGTGCCCGTGACCATGGGACAGTGAGTAAAGACACACAATCAGTCTCACAGATTGTCCAAACAACTTCACAAGAACATCGCAGAATTTAACAGGATCGAACCTGTGTGGTTCTCCGATCAATTTCCACATCTCTTCACGAAGCTCAGCAACCACTAACTGCTTCTCAGGGTAATCATCTGGCAGAGAACGCTCAACATCACGGAGATGGTTCTCCACCTCTTTCTCAGGACTGGTCCACAGCGAATCTGCGAAGGGGATCATGGCCCAGAAAGATCCGGCCCGACTCGCCTTCTGAAAACCACACAATAAACAGAGTCAGAAGAAGCTTAATCTCTATGAATCTCTCACCATCAAACACTCCCAGGACAGGTACAGCACGGGGTTAGATACAGAGTAAAGCTCCCTCTACACTGTCCCCATCAAACACTCCCAGGACAGGTACAGCACGGGGTTAGATGCAGAGTAAAGCTCCCTCTACTCTGTCCCTCATCAAACATCTATTGCCACTCTTTGCCTTCTGTGGCAAGCCAGTTCTGGATCCACAGAGCAATGTCCCTTTGGATCCCATGCCCCCCCCACTTTCTCAATAAGCCTTACATGGGGAACCTTATCGGATGTGGGAGGTCCTGGAGTCTCCTAGCCTCCCGGGTGTCCATATCTGTGCTGGTACATTGAGCTGCGACTCCTATGGGAGTGCGTTAGGGAACTGGAACTGCAGCTCGATGACCTTCATCTGATCAGGGAGAACGAGGAGGTGATAGAGAGGACTTACAGGCAGGTGGTCACACCAGGGCCATGGAAGGCAGACATCTGGGTCATGGTTAGGAACGGGAAAGGTCAGGTACCAGAGAGTACCCCAGTGGCTGTGCCCCTTAACAATAAGCACTTCTGTTTGAGTACTGTTCTGAGGGGGACAGACTACCTGGGGGAAGCAACAGTGGCTGTGCCTCTGGCACAGAGTCCGGTCCTGTGGCTCAGAAGGGTAGGGAAAGAAAGAGGAAGGGGACTTGAGAGTGAGTGGGTCAGACAGGAGATTCTGCGGATGCCGTCAAGGAACTCGGATGGTAGTTTGCCTCCCTGGTGCCAGGATCTGGGATGTTTCTGATCGCAGCCAAGATATCCTGAGTCGGAGGGAGAAGACTCAGAGGTTGTGGTACATGTTGGTCCCACTAACATAGGTAGGAAAAGGGAGAAGTCCTGAAAGGAGAATATAGAACATAGAACATAGAACACTACAGCACAAACAGGCCCTTCGGCCCACAAGTTGCGCCGATCACATCACCTACCAACCTACAGACCTATCTATAACCCTCAATCTCATTAAACCCCATATACTCATCCAGAAGTCTTTTAAAAGACCCCAGCGAGTTCGCCTCCACCACCACTGACGGCAGCCGATTCCATTCACTCACCACCCTCTGAGTGAAAAACTTACCCCTAACATCACTTCTGAACCTCCCTCCCCGCACCTTAAATCTGTGTCCTCTCGTAGCGACCATTTCAAACCGGGGAAATAGCCTCTGAGAGTCCACCCTATCTATTCCTCTCAACATTTTATAAACTTCTATCAGGTCGCCTCTCAACCTTCGTCTCTCCAGGGAAAAGAGTCCCAGCTCCCTCAACCTAACTTCATAAGTCATGCCTCCCAGTCCAGGCAACATCCTTGTGAATCCCCTCTGTACCCTTTCAATAGCTTCTACGTCTTTCCTATAGTGAGGCAACCAGAACTGCGCACAGTACTCCAAGTGGGGTCTGACAAGGGTCTTATAAAGTTCCAGCATTACCTCCCGACTCCTAAACTCAATCCCTCGATTAATGAAGGCCAGTACACCGTACGCCTTCTTGACCACCTCCTCCACCTGCGAGGCCGATTTAAGAGTCCTGTGGACCCGGACCCCAAGATCCTTCTGCTCCTCAACACTACTCAGACTTCTGCCCTTGATAGTGTACTCGTTCATCCCATTGGTCCTGCCAAAATGGACAACTACACATTTATCCGCGTTGAAGTCCATCTGCCACTTCTCCGCCCAGTCCTGCATCCTATCAATGTCCTGCTGCAACTTTTGCCATCCTTCCAGATCATCCACAACACCACCGACCTTCGTGTCATCAGCGAACTTACTTACCCATCCCTCCACTTCCTCATCCAGGTCATTTATGAAAATGACAAACAACAAGGGTCCCAGAACAGATCCTTGAGGCACTCCGCTGGTGACTGACCTCCATTCAGAAAAAGACCCATCCACAACCACTCTCTGCCTTCTGCAGGCAAGCCAGTTCTGGATCCACAAGGCCAAAGGCCCTTGGATCCCATGCCCTCTCACCTTCTCAAGAAGTCTTGCATGGGGGACCTTATCAAACGCCTTGCTGAAGTCCATGTACACCACATCCACGGCACTTCCTTCGTCAATGTGTTCAGTCACATTATCGAAGAACTCAACTAGGCTCGTAAGGCACGACCTGCCCTTGACAAATCCATGCAGTTAGGAAGGGACTTGAGAAGAAGGACCACAAAGGTAGTAATCTCGGGATTGCTGCCTGTGCCATGAGACAGTGAGAGTAGGAATCGACTGAGGGACTGGAGCAGGGGGCAGGGATTCAGGTTTCTGGATCATTGGGACCTCTTTAGGGGCAGGTGTGACCTGTACAAAAAGGATGGGTTGCACTTGAATCCCAGGAGGACCAATATCCTGGCTGGGAGGTTTGCTAAGGCTACTGGGGAGAATTTAAACGAGAAAGGTTGGGGGTTGGGAATCAAATTGAAGTGACAGGGAGAGAGGAGGTTAGCTCCTAAATAGAAAGGGATTGTCTACAGTGTGAGAGGGAGGATAGGCAGGTGATAGAGAAGGGGAGCGCTCAGACCAAAGGTTTGAGATGTGTCCATTTTAACGCCAGGAGTGTAGTGAATAAAGTAGATGAGCTTAGAGCGTGGATCGCTACTTGGAAATGTGACGTGGGGGCCATTACACAGACTTGGATGTCTCAGGGACAGGACTGGATACTTCAAGTGCCGGGTTTCAGAGGGACAGGGAGGGAGGCAAAAGAGGGAGGGATGGACACTGTTGATCAGAGATAGTGTCACAGCTGTAGAGAAGGTGGATGCCGTGGAGGGATTGTCTATGGAGTCTCTGTGGGTGGAGGTTCAGAACAGGAAAGGGTCGATAACTTCACTGGGTATTTTCTATTGGCTGCCCAATAGTAACAGGGATGTTGAGGAACAGATTGGGAAGCAGATCCTGGAAAGATGTAATAATAACAGAGTTATCGTGATGGGAGATTTTAATTTCCCAAATATCAATTGGAATATCCCTAAGGCCAGGGGTTTGGATGGGCAGGAGTTTGTTCGGTGTGTTTCTTGACACAGTATGTGGATAAGCCTACAAGAGGAGAGGCTGTACTCGATTAGGTATTGGGAAATGAACCTGGTCCGGTGTCTGATCTCTCAGTGGGAGAGCATTCTGGGTATCGTGATCATAATTCTATCTCCTTTACACTAGCACTGGACAGAGATAGGATCAGACAAACTAGCAAAGTGTTTAATTGGAGTGAGGGGAATTATGAGGCTATCGGGCAGGAAATTAGAGGCATAAATTGGAAAGAGGTTTTCTCAGGGAAATGTACAGAAGAAATGTGGCAAATTTTCAGGGAACATTTGTCTGGAGTTCTGTACAGTAATGTTCCAATGAGACAGGGAAGTTATTGGAACATAGAACATAGAACATTGAACATTACAGCGCAGAACAGGCCCTTCGGCCCACGATGTTGCGCCGACCAGCTTTTTAAAAAAAAACAACACTAACCCACTAATCTAAACCAATCCCATTTCGTCCATAAACCTATCCACGGATCTCTTAAACGCCCCCAAACTAGGCTCATTTACAACTGCAGCAGGCAGGGCATTCCAATCCCTCACCACCCTCTGGGTAAAGAACCTACCCCTGACATCCGTCCTATAACTACCACCCCTTAATTTAAAGCCATGCCCCCTCGTGCTAGCTTTCTCCATCCTAGGAAAAAGGCTATCACTATCCACCCTATCTAAACCTCTAATCATCTTATATGTTTCAATAAGATCCCCTCTTAGCCGCCTTCTTTCCAACGAAAACAACCCCAAATCCCTCAGTCTCTCCTCATAGGATCTCCCCTCCATACCAGGCAACAACCTGGTAAACCTCCTCTGCACCCTCTCCAAAGCCTCTACATCCTTCCTGTAATGTGGGGAGGCTAAAGGAACCGTGGTGCATGAAAGCTGTAATGAATTTAGTGAAGAGGAAAAGAAAAGCTTCCAAAAGGTTTAGGGAGCTCGGTAATGTTAGAGATCTAGAAGAGTATCCGGCTAGTAGGAAGGAGCTAAAAAAGGAAATTAGGAGAGCCAGAAGGGGTCATGAGAAGGCTTGTCAGGCAGGATTAAGGAAAACCCCAAGGCATTCTCCAAGTATGTGAAGAGCAAGAGGATAAGAAGGAATAGGACCTGTCAAGTGTGATGGTGGGAAGGTTTGTACAGATCCGATAGAAATTGCAGAGGTGCTCAATGAATCCTTTACTTCAGTATTCACAGTGGAAAAGGATCTTGGTGGTTGTAGTTCAGACTTGGAGCGGAGTGAAAAGCTTGGCCATGTGAACATTAAGATAGAGGATGTGTTGGAGCTTTTGAATAGCATCAGGATAGATAAGTCGCCGGGACCAGATGGGATGTGTCCCAGGTTACTGTGGGAGGCGAGGGAAGAGATTGCTGACCCTCTGGTGATGATCTTTGCGTCATCGATGGAGACAGGAGTTGTTCCAAAGGATTGCGGATGTGATTCCTTTGTTCAAGAAAGGGAGAAGAGATAGCCCTGGAAATTATAGACTGATGAGTCTAACCTCACTAGTTGGTAAGTTGATGGAGAAGATCCTGAGAGACAGGATTTATGAACATTTGGAGAGGTATAGTATGATTAAGAATAGTCAGCACGGCTTTGTCAAAGGCAGATCGTGCCTGACAAGCCTGATTGAATCTTTTGAGGATGTGACTAAACACATTGACGAATGAAGAGCAGTAGATGTAGTTTATATGGAATTCAGCAAGGCATTTGATAACGTGCCCCATGCAAGACTGATTGAGAAAGTGAGGGGGCATGGGATCCAAGGGGACATTGCTCTATGGATCCAGAACTGGCTTGCCCGCAGAAGGCAGAGAGTGGTTGTGGATGGGTCTTTTTCTGCATGGAGGTCGGTCACCAGTGGAGTGACCCAGGGATCTGTTCTGGGACCCTTGCTGTTTGTGATTTTGATAAATGACCTGGATGAGGAAGTGGAGGGATGGGTTGGTAAGTTTGCTGATGACACACAGGTTGGTGGTCTTGTGGATAGTCTGGAGGGATGTCAGAAGTTGCAGCGTGACATACATGGGATGCAAGACTGGGTGGAGAAGTGGCAGATGGACTTCAATCCAGATAAATGTGTAGTGGTCCATTTTGGCAGATCAAATCTGATGACAGAATCTGATATTAAGGGTAAGACACTTGGCAGTGTGGGAGATCAGAAGGATCTTGGGGTCCGGGTTCAGAGGGCGCTCAAAGCAGCTTCGCATGTGGAGGATGTGGTTAAGAAGGCGTATGGTGTACTGACCTTCATCGATCGAGGGATTGAGTTTAGGAGTCGGGAGATAATGCTGCAGCTTTATAAGACCCTGGTCAGACCACACTTGGAGCACTGTGCTCAGTTCTGGTCACCTCATTACAGGAAGGATGTGGAAGCCATAGAAAGGGTGCAGAGGAGATCTACAAGGATGTTGCCGGGATTGGGAGCTCGGTCTTTTCTCCTCGGAGAGACGAAGGATGAGAGGTGACCTGATAGAGGTGTGCAAGATGTTAAGAGGCACAGATTGAGTGGATTCTCGGAGGCTTTTTCCCAGGGCTGAAATGGTTGTCACAAGAGGACACAGGTTTAAGGTGCAGGGGAGTAGGTACAGAGGAGATGTCATGGGTAAGTTTTTCACTCAGAGGGTGGTGACTGAGTGAAATGGGCTGCCGGCTGTGGTGGAGACGAATTCACTACAGAGTTTGATGGGGACAGTGTAGAGGGAGCTTTACTCTGTATCTAACCCCGTGCTGTACCTGTCCTGGGAGTGTTTGATGGGGACAGTGTAGAGGGAGCTTTGCTCTGTATCTAACCCCGTGCTGTACCTGTCCTGGGAGTGTTTGATGGGGGGACAGTGTAGAGGGAGCTTTACTCTGTATCTAACCCCGTGCTGTACCTGTCCTGGGAGTGTTTGATGGGGGGACAGTGTAGAGGGAGCTTTACTCTGTATCTCACCCCGTGCTGTACCTGTCCTGGGAGTGTTTGATGGGGGACAGTGTGGAGGGAGCTTTACTCTGTATCTAACCCTGTGCTGTACCTGTCCTGGGAGTGTTTGATGGGGGACAGTGTAGAGGGAGCTTTACTCTGTATCTAACCCCGTGCTGTACCTGTCCTGGGAGTGTTTGATGGGGACAGTGTAGAGGGAGCTTTACTCTGTATCTAACCCCGTGCTGTACCTGTCCTGGGAGTGTTTGATGGGGACAGTGTAGAGGGAGCTTTACTCTGTATCTAACCCCGTGCTGTACCTGTCCTGGGAGTGTTTGATGGGGGACAGTGTAGAGGGAGCTTTACTCTGTATCTAACCCCGTGCTGTACCTGTCCTGGGAGTGTTTGATGGGGACAGTGTAGAGGGAGCTTTACTCTGTATCTAACCCCGTGCTGTACCTGTCCTGGGAGTGTTTGATGGGGGGGACAGTGTAGAGGGAGCTTTACTCTGTATCTAACCCCGTGCTGTACCTGTCCTGGGAGTGTTTGATGGGGACACTAGAGGGAGCTTTACTCTGTATCTAACCCCGTGCTGTACCTGTCCTGGGAGTGTTTGATGGGGGGGACAGTGTAGAGGGAGCTTTACTCTGTATCTAACCCCGTGCTGTACCTGTCCTGGGAGTGTTTGATGGGGACAGTGTAGAGGGAGCTTTACTCTGTATCTAACCCCGTGCTGTACCTGTCCTGGGAGTGTTTGATGGGGGGGACAGTGTAGAGGGAGCTTTACTCTGTATCTAACCCCGTGCTGTACCTGTCCTGGGAGTGTTTGATGGGGGGACAGTGTAGAGGGAGCTTTACTCTGTATCTAACCCCGTGCTGTACCTGTCCTGGGAGTGTTTGATGGGGGGACAGTGTAGAGGGAGCTTTACTCTGTATCTAACCCCGTGCTGTACCTGTCCTGGGAGTGTTTGATGGGGGACAGTGTAGAGGGGTAGGTTTTTCACTCAGAGGGTGGTGGGTGAGTGAAATGGGCTGCCGGCTGTGGTGGTGGAGGCGGATTCGTTCCGATCATTTCAGAGACATTTGGATAAATACATGGAAATTAGTAAGATGAAGGGTTATAGGTAAGCCTGGTACGTGGGGACATGTTCGGCACTACTTGTGGGCCAAAGGGCCTGTTTGTGCTGTAATTTTTCGATGTTTTCATGTTTAAAAGATCACTTCACATTGAGCCCAATCAAACACTCCCAGGACAGGTACAGCACGGGGTTAGATACAGAGTAAAGCTCCCTCTACACTGTCCCCCCATCAAACACTCCCAGGACAGGTACAGCACGGGGTTAGATACAGAGTAAAGCTCCCTCTACACTGTCCCCCATCAAACACTCCCAGGACAGGTACAGCACGGGGTTAGATACAGAGTAAAGCTCCCTCTACACTGTCCCCCATCAAACACTCCCAGGACAGGTACAGCACGGGGTTAGATACAGAGTAAAGCTCCCTCTACACAGCTCCACTCAAAACAACATTTGATTTTTAATTTAACGTACCTTCTGCTCACGATCTTGCTGAAAGTCTTCCAGCTTGGTTTTCTTCAATTCCCGAACTGCTGCCTCATATAATCCCTGGTATTCGCGATTGAAGTCCTCAGACACCTTCCGCAATCGCTGGTCCAACTCTTTAACATATGAGGATATTTCCCCCTCAGTCACTGTCAGCTGCTTCTTAAAATCATTCTTCAGCTCAGTGACTTTCTTCTCAAGACGGTGCTGCATTGCTCGTGGACTGGTCTTCAATCGTTGTGTAATATCCTGTGTATCTCGCTTCTGAAATACAAAACAGAGTCAGTTACAGAGTGAAGCCTCCCCCCCACCTCCTGCACTGTCCCCCCATCAAACACTGCCAGGACAGGTATAGCACGGGGTTAGATACAGAGTCAAGCTCCCTCTACACTGTCCCCATCAAACACTCCCAGGACAGGTACAGCACGGGGTTAGATACAGAGTAAAGCTCCCTCTACACTGTCCCCATCAAACACTCCCAGGACAGGGATAGCACGGGGTTAGATACAGAGTAAAGCTCCCTCTACACTGTCCCACCATCAAACCCTCCCAGGACATGGACAGCACGGGGTTAGATACAGAGTAAAGCTCCCTCTACACTGTCCCCATCAAACACTCCCAGGACAGGTACAGCACGGGGTTAGATACAGAGTAAAGCTCCCTCTACACTGTCCCACCATCAAACCCTCCCAGGACATGGACAGCACGGGGTTAGATACAGAGTAAAGCTCCCTCTACACTGTCCCCCATCAAACACTCCCAGGACATGGACAGCACGGGGTTAGATACAGAGTAAAGCTCCCTCTACACTGTCCCCCATCAAACACTCCCAGGACAGGGACAGCATGGGGTTAGATACCGAGTAAAGCTCCCTCTACACTGTCCCCCCATCAAACACTCCCAGGACAGGTACAGCACGGGGTTAGATACAGAGTAAAGCTCCCTCTACACTGTCCCAATCAAACACTCCCAGGACAGGTACAGCACGGGGTTAGATACAGAGTAAAGCTCCCTCTACACTGTCCCCCATCAAACACTCCCAGGGCAGGGACAGCACGGGGTTAGATACAGAGTAAAGCTCCCTCTACACTGTCTCCATCAAACACTCCCAGGACAGGTACAGCACGGGGTTAGATACAGAGTAAAGCTCCCTCTACACTGTCCCTCATCAAACATCCATTGCCACTCTTTGCCTTCTGTGGGCAAGCCAGTTCTGGATCCACAGAGCAATGTCCCTTTGGATCCCATGCCCCCCCACTTTCTCAATAAGCCTTACATGGGGAACCTTATCGGATGTGGGAGGTCCTGGAGTCTCCTAGCCTCCCGGGTGTCCATATCTGTGCTGGTACATTGAGCTGCGGCTCCTAAGGGAGTGCGTTAGGGAACTGGAACTGCAGCTCGATGACCTTCATCTGATCAGGGAGAACGAGGAGGTGATAGAGAGGACTTACAGGCAGGTGGTCACACCAGGGCCATGGAAGGCAGACATCTGGGTCATGGTTAGGAACGGGAAAGGTCAGGTACCAGAGAGTACCCCAGTGGCTGTGCCCCTTAACAATAAGCACTTCTGTTTGAGTACTGTTCTGAGGGGGACAGACTACCTGGGGGAAGCAACAGTGGCCGTGCCTCTGGCACAGAGTCCGGTCCTGTGGCTCAGAAGGGTCGGGAAAGAAAGAGGAAGGGGACTTGAGAGTGAGTGGGTCAGACAGGAGATTCTGCGGATGCCGTCAAGGAACTCGGATGGTAGTTTGCCTCCCTGGTGCCAGGATCTGGGATGTTTCTGATCGCAGCCAAGATATCCTGAGTGGGAGGGAGAAGACTCAGAGGTTGTGGTACATGTTGGTCCCACTAACATAGGTAGGAAAAGGGAGAAGTCCTGAAAGGAGAATATAGGGAGTTAGGAAGGGAGTTGAGAAGAAGGACCGCAAAGGTAGTAATCTCGGGATTGCTGCCTGTGCCATGAGACAGTGAGAGTAGGAATGGACTGAGGGACTGGAGCAGGGGGCAGGGATTCATGATTCTGGATCATTGGGACCTCTTTAGGGGCAGGTGTGACCTGTACAAAAAGGATGGGTTGCACTTGAATCCCAGGGGGACCAATATCCTGGCTGGGAGGTTTGCTAAGGCTACTGGGGAGAGTTTAAACTAGAAAGGTTGGGGGGTGGGAATCAAATTGAAGTGACAGGGAGAGAGGAGGTTAGCTCCTAAATAGAAAGGGATTGTCTCCAGTGTGAGAGGGAGGATAGGCAGGTGATAGAGAAGGGGAGCGCTCAGACCAAAGGTTTGAGATGTGTCCATTTTAACGCCAGGAGTGTAGTGAATAAAGTAGATGAGCTGAGGGTGTGGATCGCTGCTTGGAAATGTGACGTGGGGGCCATTACAGAGACTTGGATGTCTCAGGGACAGGACTGGATACTTCAAGTGCCGGGTTTCAGAGGGACAGGGAGGGAGGCAAAAGAGGGAGGGATGGACACTGTTGATCAGAGATAGTGTCACAGCTGTAGAGAAGGTGGATGCCGTGGAGGGATTGTCTATGGAGTCTCTGTGGGTGGAGGTTCAGAACAGGAAAGGGTCGATAACTTTACTGGGTGTTTTCTATCGGCCGCCCAATAATAACAGGGATGTTGAGGAACAGATTGGGAAACAGATCTTGGAAGAATGTAATAATAACAGAGTTGAACATAAGAACATAAGAACATAAGAAATAGGAGCAGGAGTAGGCCAACTTTGCCTCAGTATTCACAGTGGAAGCTGATCTGGGAGATTTTGTCATGGATTTGCAGCAGATGGAAAAGATTGAGTACGTGAATATTAAGGAGGAGGATGTGTTGGAACTTTTGAATTCTATCAAGGTAGATAAGTCGCCGGGACCAGATGGGATGTACCCCAGGTTACTGTGGGAGGCGAGGGAAGAGATTGCAGAGCCCCTGGCGATGATCTTTGCGTCGTCAATGGAGACGGGAGAGGTTCCGGAGGATTGGAGGATTGCGGATGTAGTTCCTATTTTCAAGAAAGGGAACAGAGATAGCCCGGGAAATTACCGACCGGTGAGTCTGACCTCAGTGGTTGGTAAGCTGATGGAGAGGCTTCTGAGGGACAAGATTTACGAACATTTGGAGAGGTTTGACATGATCAGAAATAGTCAGCATGGATTTGTCAAGGGCAGGTCGTGCCTTACAAGCCTAGTTGAGTTCTTCGATAATGTGACTGAACACATTGACGAAGGAAGTGCCGTGGACGTAGTGTACATGGACTTCAGCAAGGCGTTTGATAAGGTCCCCCATGCAAGACTTCTTGAGAAGGTGAGAGGGCATGGGATCCAAGGGCCTTTGGCCTTGTGGATCCAGAACTGGCTTGCCTGCAGAAGGCAGAGAGTGGTTGTGGATGGGTCTTTTTCTGAATGGAGGTCGGTCACCAGTGGAGTGCCCCAGGGATCTGTTCTAGGACCCTTGCTGTTTGTCATTTTCATAAATGACCTGGGTGAGGAAGTGGAGGGATGGGTAAGTAAGTTTGCTGATGACACGAAGGTCGGTGGTGTTGTGGATGGTCTGGAAGGATGTCAGAAGTTGCAGCAGGACATAAATAGGATGCAGGACTGGGCAGAGAAGTGGCAGATGGACTTCAACGCGGATAAATGTGTAGTCGTCCATTTTGGCAGGACCAACGGGATGAACGAGTACACTATCAAGGGCAGGAGTCTTAGTAGTGTTGAAGAGCAGAAGGATCTTGGGGTCCGGGTCCACAGGACTCTTAAATCGGCCTTGCAGGTGGAGGATGTGGTCAAGAAGGCGTATGGTGTACTGGCCTTCATTAATCGAGGGATTGAGTTTAGGAGTCGGGAGGTAATGCTACAACTTTATAAGACCCTTGTCAGGCCTCATTTAGAGTATTGTGCGCAGTTCTGGTCGCCTCACTATAGGAAAGATGTAGAAGCTATTGAGAGGGTACAGAGGAGATTTACAAGGATGTTGCCTGGACTGGGAGGCATGCCTTATGAAGTTAGGTTGAGGGAGCTGGGACTCTTTTCCCTGGAGAGACGAAGGTTGAGAGGCGACCTGATAGAAGTTTATAAAATGTTGAGAGGAATAGATAGGGTTATAGATAGGTCTGTAGGTTGGTAGGTGTTGATGTGATCGGCGCAACTCGTGGGCCGAAGGGCCTGTTTGTGCTGTAGTGTTCTATGTTCTAACTAGCCCTTCGAGCCTGCCCCGCCATTCAATAAGATCATGGCTGATCTGTCGTGGCTCAGTTCCACATTCCCGCCCTCTCCCCATAACCCTTAATCCCCTCTCTTATCAAAAACCCATCAACCCGCGTCTTAAAAATATTTAGCGAGGCAACCTCCACCACTTCAACGGGCAGAGAATTCCAGAGATTCACCACCCTTTGAGTGAAGAAGTTCCTCCTCAACTCCGTTCTAAACCGCCCCCCCTTTATCTTGAGGCTGTGCCCCCTAGTCCTACTGTCCTTTCTGAGCGGGAAGAGTCTCTCCACCTCTATCCTATCCATCCCATTCATCATCTTATACATCTCAATGAGATCTCCCCTCATTCTTCTAAACTCTAACGAGTACAAGCCTAGTTTATTCAGCCTCTCCTCATAGCTCAACCCCCTCAACTCCGGTATCAGCCTAGTAAACCTCCTCTGCACTCCCTCCAAGGCCAAAATATCCTTGCGTAAGTACGGCGACCAAAACTGCACACAGTACTCCAGCTGCGGCCTCACCAATGCCCTATACAGTTGCAGCAAGACCTCCCTACTTTTATATTCAATCCCCCTCGCTATGAAGGCCAGCATCCCATTCACCTTCCTGACCACCTGCTGCACCTGCAAGCTGGGTTTTTGCGACTCATGCACAAGGACCCCGAGGTCCCTCTGCACCGTCGCCTGCTGCAGTTTTTCTCCACGTAAGTAATAGTCCTTCCTACCATTCTTCCTACCAAAGTGGACCACCTCACACTTGCCAACATTAAATTCCATTTGCCATTTCCTGGCCCATTCGCCCAGCCTATCTAGATCCTTCTGCAGACTCTCCACACCCTCCGCACAATTTGCCTTTCTTATGATGGGAGATTTTAATTTCCGAAATATCGATTGGAATCTCCCTAAGGCCAGGGGTTTGGATGGGCAGGAGTTTGTTTGGTGTGTTTCTTGACACAGTATGTGGATAAGCCTACAAGAGGAGAGGCTGTACTCGATTAGGTATTGGGAAATGAACCTGGTCCGGTGTCTGATCTCTCAGTGGGAGAGCATTTTGGGAATCGTGATCATAATTCTATCTCCTTTACACTAGCATTGGACAGAGAAAGGATCAGACAAACTAGCAAAGTGTTTAATTGGAGTGAGGGGAATTATGAGGCTATCGGGCAGGAAATTAGAGGCATAAATTGGAAAGAGGTTTCCTCAGGAAAATGTACAGAAGAAATGTGGCAAATTTTCAGGGAATATTTGTCTGGAGTTCTGCACAGTAATGTTCCAATGAGACAGGGAAGTTATGGTAGGTTACAGGAACCGTGGTGCATGAAAGCTGTAATGAATTTCGTGAAGAGGAAAAGAAAAGCTTCCAAAAGGTTCAGGGAGCGAGGTAATGTTAGAGATCTAGAAGAGTACATGGCTAGTAGGAAGGAGCTTAAAAAGGAAATTAGGAGATCCCGAAGGGGTCATGAGAAGGCTTGGCAGGCAGGATTAAGGAAAACTCCAAGGCATTCTCCAAGTATGTGAAGAGCAAGAGGATAAGAAGGAATAGGACCTGTCAAGTGTGATGGTGGGAAGGTTTATATCGAACCGGTAGAAATTGCAGAGGTGCTCAATGAATCCTTTACTTCAGTATTCACAGTGGAAAAGGATCTTGGTGGTTGTAGTTCAGACTTGCAGTTAACAAAGAGGATGTGTTGGAGGGAACCGAGTGTAGGGTGTCGAAATTTGCTGATGACACCAAGATTGGGGGAACGGCAAATTGTGCGGAGGGTGTGGAGAGTCTGCAGAAGGATCTAGATAGGCTGGGCGAGTGGGCCAGGAAATGGCAAATGGAATTTAATGTTGGCAAGTGTGAGGTTGTCCACTTTGGTAGGAATAATGGTAGGAAGGACTATTACTTACGTGGTGAAAAACTGCAGCAGGCGACGGTGCAGAGGGACCTCGGGGTCCTTGTGCATGAGTCGCAAAAACCCAGCTTGCAGGTGCAGCAGGTGGTCAGGAAGGCGAATGGGATGCTGGCCTTCATAGCGAGGGGGATTGAATATAAAAGTAGGGAGGTCTTGCTGCGGCTGTATAGGGCATTGGTGAGGCCGCAGCTGGAGTACTGTGTGCAGTTTTGGGAGCCGCACTTACGCAAGGATGTTTTGGCCTTGGAGGGAGTGCAGAGGAGGTTTACTAGGCTGATACCGGAGTTGAGGGGGTTGGACTATGAAGAGAGACTAAATAGACTGGGTTGTGCAGGGTTGAACTATGAGGAGAGGCTGAATAAACTAGGCTTGTACTCGTTGGAGTTTAGAAGGATGAGGGGAGATCTCATTGAGACGTATAAGATGATGAATGGGATGGATAGGATAGAGGTGGAGAGACTCTTCCCGCTCAGAAAGGACAGTAGGACTAGAGGGCACAGCCTCAAGATAAGGGGGCGGCAGGATAATGCTGCAGCTTTATAAGACCCTGGTCAGACCACACTTGGAGCACTGTGCTCAGTTCTGGTCCCCTCATTACAGGAAGGATGTGGAAGCCATAGAAAGGGTGCAGAGGAGATCTACAAGGATGTTGCCTGGATTGGGAGCTCGGTCTTTTCTCCTCGGAGAGACGAAGGATGAGAGGTGACCTGATAGAGGTGTGCAAGATGTTAAGAGGCATAGATTGAGTGGATTCTCGGAGGCTTTTTCCCAGGGCTGAAATGGTTGTCACAAGAGGACACAGGTTTAAGGTGCAGGGGAGCAGGTACACAGGAGATGTCATGGGTAGGTTTTTCACTCAGAGGGTGGTGAGTGAGTGAAATGGGCTGCCGGCTGTGGTGGAGACGAATTCACTACAGAGTTTGATGGGGGACAGTGTCGAGGGAGCTTTACTCTGTATCTAACCCCGTGCTGTACCTGTCCTGGGAGTGTTTGATGGGGACAGTGTAGAGGGAGCTTTACTCTATATCTAACCCCGTGCTGTACCTGTCCTGGGAGTGTTTGATGGGGACAGTGTAGAGGGAGCTTTACTCTGTATCTAACCCCGTGCTGTACCTGTCCTGGGAGTGTTTGATGGGCACTGTGTCGAGTGGGCTTTACTCTGTATCTAACCCCGTGCTGTCCCTGTCCTGGGAGTGTTTGATGGGGACAGTGTAGACGGAGCTTTATTCTGTATCTAACCCCGTGCTGTACCTGTCCTGGGAGTGTTTGATGGGGGAACAGTGTAGAGGGAGCTTTACTCTGTATCTAACCCCATGCTGTACCTGTCCTGGGAGTGTTTGATGGGGGGGACAGTGTAGAGGGAGCTTTACTCTGTATCTAACCCCGTGCTGTCCCTGTCCTGGGAGTGTTTGATGGGGACAGTGTAGAGGGAGCTTAACTCTGTATCTAACCCCGTGCTGTACCTGTCCTGGGAGTGTTTGATGGGGGGACAGTGTAGAGGGAGCTTTACTCTGTATCTAACCCCGTGCTGTACCTGTCCTGGGAGTGTTTGATTGGGCTCAATGTGAAGTGATCTTTTAAACATGAAAACATCGAATAACTACAGCACAAACAGGCCTTTTGGCCCACAAGTAGTCCCGAACATGTCCCCACGTACCAGGCTTACCTATAACCCTCCATCTTACTAATTTCCATTTATTTATCCAAATGTCTCTGAAATGTCTCTGAAATGAAACTCCTGCCCATCCAAACCCCTGGCCTTAGGGAGATTGCAATCGATATTTGGGAAATTAAAATCTCCCATCACGATAACTCTGTTATTATTACATCTTTCCAGGATCTGCTTCCCAATCTGTTCCTCAACATCCCTGTTTCTATTGGGCGGCCGATAGAAAACACCCAGTAAGGTTATCGACCCTTTCCTGTTCTGAACCTCCACCCACAGAGACTCCATAGACAATCCCTCCACAGCATCCACCTTCTCTACAGCTGTGACACTATCTCTGATCAACAGTACCACTCCCCCACCTCTTTTGCCTCCCTCCCTGTCCCTCCTGAAACATCTGAAACCCGGCACTTGAAGTATTCAGTCCTGTCCCTGAGACATCCAGTCTATGTAATGGCCACCACATCACATTTCCAAGCAGGGATCCACGCTCTAAGCTCATCCACTTTGTTCACCTTTACTCTGTGTCTACCCCTGTGCTGTCCCTGTCCTGGGAGTGTTTGATGGGGGACAATGCAGAGGGAGCTTTTAAACGTAGAAACAGGAAAAAAGAACAGCACAAACAGGCCTTTCACCCCACAAGCACTGCCAAACATGTCCCTACCTACTCGTTTTACCTATCACCCTCCATTTTACTAATTTCCATGTTCTTATCCCAAAAGTCTGCCTCTACACTGTCCCCCATCAAACACTCCCAGGACAGGTACAGCATGGGGTTAGATACAGAGTAAAGCTCCCTCTACACTGTCCCCCATCAAACACTCCCAGGACAGGTACAGCACGGGGTTAGATACAGAGTAAAGCTCCCTCTACACTGTCCCCCATCAAACACTCCCAGGACAGGTACAGCATGGGGTTAGATACAGAGTAAAGCTCCCTCTACACTGTCCCCATCAAACACTCCCAGGACAGGTACAGCACGGGGTTAGATACAGAGTAAAGCTCCCTCTACACTATCCCCCATCAAACACTCACATGACAGGTACAGCATGGGGTTAGATACAGAGTAAAGCTCCCTCTACACTGTCCCCCATCAAACACTCCCAGGACAGGTACAGCATGAGGTTAGATACAGAGTAAAGCTCCCTCTACACTGTCCCCCCATCAAACACTCCCAGGACAGGTACAGCACGGGGTTAGATACAGAGTAAAGCTCCCTCTACACTGTCCCCATCAAACACTCCCAGGACAGGTACAGCACGGGGTTAGATACAGAGTAAAGCTCCCTCTACACTGTCCCCATCAAACGCTCCCAGGACAGGTACAGCACGGGGTTAGATACAGAGTAAAGCTCCCTCTACACTGTCCCCCCATCAAACACTCCCAGGACAGGTACAGCACGGGGTTAGATACAGAGCAAAGCTCCCTCTACACTGTCCCCCCATCAAACACTCCCAGGACAGGTACAGCACGGGGTTAGATACAGAGTAAAGCTCCCTCTACACTGTCCCCCATCAAACACTCCCAGGACAGGTACAGCACGGGGTTAGATACAGAGTAAAGCTCCCTCTACACTGTCCCCATCAAACACTCCCAGGACAGGTACAGCACAGGGTTAGATACAGAGTAAAGCTCCCTCTACACTGTCCCCATCAAACACTCCCAGGACAGGTACAGCACGGGGTTAGATACAGAGTAAAGCTCCCTCTATACTGTCCCCATCAAACACTCCCAGGACAGGTACAGCACGGGGTTAGATACAGAGTAAAGCTCCCTCTACACCGTCCCCCCATCAAACACTCCCAGGACAGGTACAGCACGGGGTTAGATACAGAGTAATTTGTCCGTACTGAGCGTCATTCATGGTCTCATTGTATTCACTGACGTACCTGCTGCTTGATGTATTTTACGAACTCTTCCAACTTCTGATTCTTTAGTTCTTCCACCCTTTCCTTCAATTTTGATTCCTGACAGAAAACAAACATTCTTGTAATTCTTCCAGTCTGATCTTCAATCAGATTTCCTGACGGAAAACAAAATGTCCTGGATGGAAACCGATTAAACCACATTCGACACTGCCCGAGTCAAACAGACTGAAGAAAGTTACAACACAGAATTCAATAGAGAGCAAATCTACTTCAACCCTGTCCCATCAAACACTCCCAGGACAGGTACAGCACGGGGTTAGATACAGAGTAAAGCTCCCTCTACACTGTCCCCATCAAACACTCCCAGGACAGGTACAGCATGGGGTTAGATACAGAGTAAAGCTCCCTCTACACTGTCCCCCATCAAACACTCCCAGGACAGGGACAGCACAGGGTTCGACACAGAGTAAAGCTCCCTCTGCACTGTCCCCCATCAAACACTCCCAGGAGATGTATTGCACAGGGTTAGATACAGAGTAAAGCTCCCTCTACACTGTCCCCCATCAAACACTCCCAGGACAGGTACAGCATGGGGTTAGATACAGAGTAAAGCTCCCTCTACACTGTCCCCCCCATCAAACACTCCCAGGACAGGTACAGCACGGGGTTAGATACAGAGTAAAGCTCCCTCTGCACTGTCTCCATCAAACACTCCCAGGACAGGTACAGCACGGGGTTAGATACAGAGTAAAGCTCCCTCTACACTGTCCCCATGAAACACTTCCAGGACAGGTACAGCAAGGGGTTAGATACAGAGTAAAGCTCCCTCTACACTGTCCCCATCAAACACTCCCAGGACAGGTACAGCACGGGGTTACATAAGAACATAAGAACATAAGAAATAGGAGCAGGAGTAGGCCATCTGGCCCTTCGAGCCTGCCCCGCCATTCAATAAGATCATGGCTGATCTGTCGTGGCTCAGTTCCACTTTCCCGCCCTCTCCCCATAACCCTCAATCCCCTCTCTTATCAAAAACCCATCAACCCGCTTCTTAAAAATATTTAGCGAGGCAGCCTCCACCACTTCAACGGGCAGAGAATTCCAGAGATTCACCACCCTTTGAGTGAAGAAGTTCCTCCTCAACTCCGTTCTGAACCGCCCCCCCTTTATCTTGAGGCTGTGCCCCCGAGTCCTACTGTCTTTTTTGAGCGGGAAGAGTCTTTCCACCTCTATCCTATCCATCCCATTCATCATCTTATACGTCTCAATGAGATCTCCCCTCATTCTTCTAAACTTCTAAACTCGACACAGAGTAAAGCTCCCTCTGCACTGTCCCCCATCAAACACTCCCAGGACAGGTACAGCACGGGGTTAGATACAGAGTAAAGCTCCCTCTGCACTGTCTCCATCAAACACTCCCAGGACAGGTACAGCACGGGGTTAGATACAGAGTAAAGCTCCCTCTACACTGTCCCCATGAAACACTTCCAGGACAGGTACAGCAAGGGGTTAGATACAGAGTAAAGCTCCCTCTACACTGTCCCCATCAAACACTCCCAGGACAGGGACAGCACGGGGTTAGATACAGAGTAAAGCTTCCTCTACACTGTCCCCCCATCAAACACTCCCAGGACAGGTACAGCACAGGGTTAGATACAGAGTAAAGCTCCCTCTACACTTTGCTCACATGGAAATTATTGATTTGATGGATTCTATGGAGTTTGCTATTGTCTGCAGACATTTCCTTTGTTTTTGGACACAGCCATTCAGCTTCTCAAGCACAGAGTCCGCACTCCCGCAGTGTTCACATCCGCATCATTACCCTGCTCAATATATTGCAGCAAGGACACAACATTGAACCTTGTAAAATCCCCCAAACATGCCCCGGTCAAGGTCCCAGTAAATCACTTGGCCACAGGAAACCTGTGCCTGCTCCAATACCCGCACTCACCTGGTGGTTTTTTATCACCAAAGCTATGACTGTTCCAACAACCACAATCAGTAATATCACCCAGTTCAGTCTGTATTTCTTGCTGTATTTATGACAGAACAAATCGACTTCAGATTTCATAGATTTCTCAAGTTCCTGTGTCTGCTCCTCCTTTTCCTTTCCATTCCCATCCACAATCCTTCCAAAATCAGTCAACAGCTCCTCGGCCTTCTTCTCCAGATCACACCTCATCAAACCCGGACAGATCATGATGCTTCCAAAGAAACTGTCTGTATCACACTTCTGAACAACACAAAGCACAGGGTTAGATAAAGAGTAAAGCTCCCTCTACACTGTCCCCCATCAAACACTCCCAGGACAGGTACAGCACGGGGTTAGATACAGAGTAAAGCTCCCTCTACACTGTCCCCCCATCAAACACTCCCAGGACAGGTACAGCACAGGGTTAGATACACAGTAAAGCTCCCTCTACACTGTCCCCCCATCAAACACTCCCAGGACAGGTACAGCACAGGGTTAGATACACAGTAAAGCTCCCTCTACACTGTCCCCCCATCAAACACTCCCAGGACAGGTACAGCACGGGGTTAGATACAGAGTAAAGCTCCCTCTACACTGTCCCCCATCAAACACTCCCAGGACAGGTACAGCACGGGGTTAGATACAGAGTAAAGCTCCCTCTACACTGTCCCCCCATCAAACACTCCCAGGACAGGTACAGCACGGGGTTAGATACAGAGTAAAGCTCCCTCTACACTGTCCCCCAATCAAACACTCCCAGGACACGTACAGCACGGGGTTATCTGTCCTGTCCTGGGAGTGTTATTACAGAAGGTCAGGGGGCATGGAGTTGGGGGTAGGGTGTTAGCGTGGATAGAGGATTGGTTGTCAAATAGGAGGCAGAGAGTGGGGGTCAATGGGTGCTATTCGGATTGGCGGTTGGTGACTAGTGGAGTGCCCCAGGGGTCGGTGCTGGGGCCTCAGCTATTTACCATTTATATAGATGATCTGGAGGAGGGAACCGAGTGTATGGTGTCGAAATTTGCTGATGACACCAAGATTGGTGGAACGGCAAATTGTGCGGAGGGTGTGGAGAGTCTGCAGAAGGATCTAGATAGGCTGGGCGAATGGGCCAGGAAATGGCAAATGGAATTTAATGTTGGCAAGTGTGAGGTGGTCCACTTTGGTAGGAATAATGGTAGGAAGGACTATTACTTACGTGGAGAAAAACTGCAGCAGGCGACGGTGCAGAGGGACCTCGGGGTCCTTGTGCATGAGTCGCAAAAACCCAGCCTGCAGGTGCAGCAGGTGGTCAGGAAGGCGAATGGGATGCTGGCCTTCATAGCGAGGGGGATTGAATATAAAAGTAGGGAGGTCTTGCTGCAGCTGTATAGGGCATTGGTGAGGCTGCAGCTGGAGTACTGTGTGCAGTTTTGGTCGCCGCACCTGCGCAAGGATATTTTGGCCTTGGAGGGAGTGCAGAGGAGGTTCACTGGGCTGATACCGGAGATGAGGGGGTTGGCCTATGAAGAGAGACTAAATAGACTGGGTCTGTACTCGTTGGAGTTTAGAAGGATGAGGGGGGATCTTATAGAGACGTACAAGATAATGAAGGGGATGGATAGGGTAGAGGTAGAGAGATTTTCCCACTTAGAAAGGACAGCAGGACTAGAGGGCACAGCCTCAAGATAAGTGGGGGGCAGTTTAGATCAGAGTTGAGGAGGAACTTCTTCCCTCCAAGGGTGATGACTCTCTGAAATTCTCTGCCTGTTGAAGTGGTGGAGGCTATCTCGCTAAATATATTTAAGTCACGGGTTGATGGGTTTTTGATAGACACGGGAATTAAGGGTTATGGGGAGAGGGCGGGAAAGTGGAACTGATCCACTTCAGATTAGCCATGATCTTATTGAATGGCGGGGCAGGCTCGAAGGGCTAGATGGCCAACTCCTGCTCCTATTTCTTATGTTCTTATGTTCTTATGACAGGTACAGCGCGGGGTTGGAACAGAGTAAAGCTCCCTCTACACTGTCCCCCATCAAACACTCCCAGGACAGGTACAGCACGGGGTTAGATACAGAGTAAAGCTCCCTCTACACTGTCCCCCATCAAACAGTCCTAGGACAGGTACAGCATGGAGTTAGATACAGAGTAAATCTCCCTCTACACTGTCCCCCCATCAAACACTCCCAGGACAGGTACAGCACGGGGTTAGATACAGAGTAAAGCTCCCTCTACACTGTCCCCATCAAACACTCCCAGGACAGGTACAGCACGGGGTTAGATACAGAGTAAAGCTCCCTCTACACTGTCCCCATCAAACACTCCCAGGACAGGTACAGCACAGGGTTAGATCTCACTGAGACGTATAAGATGGATGGGATGGATAGGATAGAGGTGGAGAGACTCTTCCCGCTCAGAAAGGACAGTAGGACTAGGGGGCACAGCCTCAAGATAAAGGGGGGGCGGTTTAGAACGGAGTTGAGGAGGAACTTCTTCACTCAAAGGGTGGTGAATCTCTGGAATTCTCTGCCCGTTGAAGTGGTGGAGGCTGCCTCGCTAAATATTTTTGAGACGCGGGTTGATGGGTTTCTGATAAGAGAGGGGATTAAGGGTTATGGGGAGAGGGCGGGAATGTGGAACTGAGCCACGACAGATCAGCCATGATCTTATTGAATGGCGGGGCAGGCTCGAAGGGCTAGATGGCCTACTCCTGCTCCTATTTCTTATGTTCTTATGTTATGTTCTTATGTAGATACAGAGTAAAGCTCCCTCTACACTGTCCCCCATCAAACACTCCCACGACAGGTACAGCATGGAGTTAGATGCAGAGTAAAGCTCCCGCTACACTGTCCTCATCAAACACTCCCAGGACAGGTACAGCACAGGGTTAGATACAGAGTAAAGCTCCTTCTACACTGTCCCCCCATCAAACACTCCCAGGACAGGTACAGCACGGGGTTAGATACAGAGTAAAGCTCCCTCTACACTGTCCCCCATCAAACACTCCCAGGACAGGTACAGCATGGAGTTAGATGCAGAGTAAAGCTCCCGCTACACTGTCCCCGCATCAAACACTCCCAGGACAGGTACAGCACAGGGTTAGATACAGAGTAAAGCTCCTTCTACACTGTCCCCCCATCAAACACTCCCAGGACAGGTACAGCACGGGGTTAGATACAGAGTAAAGCTCCCTCTACACTGTCCCCGCATCAAACACTCCCAGGACAGTGGCACCTAGAAAAGAATGATTTGATAGAGCAGACGCAGCACAGATTCGTTAAGGGGAAGTTGTGTTTGATGAATTTATTGGATTTCTATGAGGATGTGACTAGTGCGGTAGACAGAGGGGAACCGGTGGATGTGGTGTTTTTAGATTTTCAAAAGGCGTTTGATAAGGTGCCTCATAAAAGGTTGCTACAAAAGGTTAGGGTGCATGGAGTTGGGGGTAGGGTGTTAGCGTGGATAGAGGATTGGTTGTCTAATAGGAGGCAGAGAGTTGGTATCAATGGGTGCTATTCGGATTGGCTGTTGGTGACTCGTGGAGTGCCCCAGGGATCGGTGCTGGGGCCTCAGCTATTTACCATTTATATAGACAATCTGGAGGAGGGGGCTGAGTGTAGAGTGACGAAATTTGCTGATGACACGAAGATGAGTGGAAAAGCAAATTGTGTGGAGGGTGTGGAAAGTCTGCAGAGGGATCTGGATAGGCTGAGCAAGTGGGCGAGGACTTGGCAGATGGAGTATAATGTTAGCAAGTGTGAGGTTATCCACTTTGGTAGAAATAATAGTAGGAGGGATTACTACTTAAAGGGCGAAAAGCTGCAGCATGCTACGGTGCAGAGGGACCTGGGCGTCCTTGTGCACGAGTCGCAAAAACCCAGTCTGCAGGTGCAGCAGGTGGTCAGGAAGGCGAATGGGATGCTGGCCTTCATAGCGAGGGGGATTGAATATAAAAGTAGGGAGGTCTTGCTGCAGCTGTATAGGGCATTGGTGAGGCCGCAGCTGGAGTACTGTGTGCACTTGCGGAAGGATATATTGGCCTTGGAGGGAGTGCAGAGGAGGTTCACTAGGCTGATTCCGGAGATGAGGGGGTTGGCCTATGAAGAGAGGCTGAATAGACTGGGTCTGTACTCGTTGGAGTTTAGAAGGATGAGGGGGGATCTTATAGAGACGTACAAGGTAATGAAGGGGATGGATAGGGTAGAGGTAGAGAGATTTTCCCACTTAGAAAGGATAGCAGGACGAGAGGGCACAGCCTCAAGATAAAGGGGGGGCAGTTTAGATCAGAGTTGAGGAGGAACTTCTTCACTCAAAGGGTTGTGAGTCTCTGAAATTCTCTGCCTGTTGAAGTGGTGGAGGCTATCTCGCTAAATATATTCAAATCACGGGTAGATAGGTTTTTGATAGACAGGGGAATTCAGGGTTATGGGGAGAGAGCGGGAAAGTGGAACTGATCCACTTCAGATCAGCCATGATCTTATTGAATGGCGGGGCAGGCTCGAGGGGTTAGATGGCCTACTCCTGCTCCTATTTCTTATGTTCTTCTGACAGGTACAGCACGGGGTTAGGTACAGAGTAAAGTTCCCTCTACACTCACCCCATCAAATACTCCCAGGACAGGTACAGCATGGGGTTAGATACAGAGTAAAGCTCCCTCTACACTGTCCCCCCATCAAACACTCCCAGGACAGGTACAGCACGGGGTTAGATACAGAGTAAAGCTCCCTCTACACTGTTACCCCATCAAACACTCCCAGGACAGGTACAGCACGGGGTTAGATACAGAGTAAAGCTCCCTCTACACTGTCCCCCATCAAACACTCCCAGGACAGGTACAGCACGGGGTTAGATACAGAGTAAAGCTCCCTCTACACTGTCCCCCATCAAACACTCCCAGGACAGGTACAGCACGGGGTTAGATACAGAGTAAAGCTCCCTCTACACTGTCCCCCCATCAAACACTCCCAGGACAGGTACAGCACGGGGTTAGATACAGAGTAAAGCTCCCTCTACACTGTCCCCCATCAAACACTCCCAGGACAGGTACAGCACGGGGTTAGATACAGAGTAAAGCTCCCTCTACACTGTCCCCCATCAAACACTCCCAGGACAGGTACAGCACGGGGTTAGATACAGAGTAAAGCTCCCTCTACACTGTCCCTCATCAAACACTCCCAGGACAGGTACAGCACGGGGTTAGATACAGAGTAAAGCTCCCTCTACACTGTTACCCCATCAAACACTCCCAGGACAGGTACAGCACAGGGTTAGATACAGAGTAAAGCTCCCTCTACACTGTCCCCATCAAACACTCCCAGGACAGGTACAGCACAGGGTTAGATACAGAGTAAAGCTCCCTCTACACTGTCCCCCATCAAACACTCCCAGGACAGGTACAGCACGGGGTTAGATACAGAGTAAAGCTCCCTCTACACTGTCCCCCATCAAACACTCCCAGGACAGGTACAGCACGGGGTTAGATACAGAGTAAAGCTCCCTCTACACTGTCCCCATCAAACACTCCCAGGACAGGTACAGCATGGGGTTAGATACAGAGTAAAGCTCCCTCTGCACTGTCCCCCATCAAACACTCCCAGGACAGGTACAGCACGGGGTTAGATACAGAGTAAAGCTCCCTCTACACTGTCCCCCATCAAACACTCCCAGGACAGGTACAGCACGGGGTTAGATACAGAGTAAAGCTCCCTCTACACTGTCCCCCCATCAAACACTCCCAGGACAGAACACTGAACAAAAAAAAACAGCCCGGGAAACAGGCCCTTCGGCCCAACGAGCCCGCGCCGCCATTTTAACATTACCAGTCCCCACTCCACCCATGACCCTTATCCAATGTTTTATAGCCATCCAGATTGAGGGAAACTAATTTAGGGACAATTTATTCCTGCCAATCAGCCTAATAGCACATCTTTGGGGTGTGGGAGGAAACCGGAGCACCCGGAGAAAACCCACGCAAGCACGGGGAGAATGCGCAAACTCCCACAGACACCGACCCAAATCCATGTGTCTGCACAGCAAACGGTGATAGTCACTGAGCTGTCGTCTTGCCCAGTATCTGGTCCAGTTTAGGCACACACTAACGACATGAAGCACTAGGCCAATCTCGAACATTCAAGAGCAGCCCCAGTACGACCCATCGCGTGTCTGCCCCTCGCTGGACACGAGGTGGACCGACTTAAAACCTGTGAATGAAAAAGAGAGAAAAAAAACATTATTATTGTACCATATCCATTTACCTTACCAGGGACGCCCCAATGCTAATGAACCTTATTTAAAACAATCTCCTATATCCACCCATCTCCAACCCACTCATGTGCCTGTCTAAGTTACTCTTAAACAACTCCAGTGTGTTTGCCTCCACCACCTTACTTGGCAGAGCATTCCATACCCCCACTACCCTCTGTGTGAAAAACCTCCCTCTAATATCTGTGTTATACCTCTCCCCCCTCACCTTAAGCCCATGGCCCCTCGTACTGTGTGTCTCTATCATAGGAAATAGCTTACCTCTGTTTACTCTATCTATACCCTTCATAATCTTATATACCTCTATTAGATCCCCCCTCAGTCGCTGTCTTTCAAGGGAAAAGAGCCCCAATTTCTTCAGTTTTTCCTCATACCCCAGTCCTTCCATACCAGGCAACATCCTGGGAAACCTCCTCTGCACTCTCTCCAGAGTCTCCACGTCCTTCCGGTAGTAAGGTGACCAGAACTGGACGCAGTACTCCAAATGCGGCCTAACCAACGTTCTATACAACTGCAACATTAGACTCCAGCTCTTATATTCTATACCCCTTCCTATAAAGGCTAACATACCATAGGCTTTCTTCACCACACTCTCCACTTGCACTGCCATCTTCAAAGACTTGTGCACTTGCACCCCCAGGTCTCGCTGCGATTCTATACTCCTTACGGGCTTACCCTTTATCATATAACTCCCCCCTACATTATTCCGGCCAAAATGCATCACCTCACATTTATCCGGATTAAACTCCATTTGCCACGTATCTGCCCAATCAACCAGCCTATCAATATCCTGCTGTATTGCCAAACACTGTTCCTCACTGCCCGCCAATCCAGACATCTTGGTGTCATCAGCAAATTTGCTGATCACACCACTTACTCCCTCTTCCAAATCATTTATCTACACTACAAAGAGAAGAGGTTCCAGTACTGAGCCCTGTGGCACACCACTAGTGACAGACCTCCAGCTAGAAAAGGACCCCTCCACTACTACTCTCTGTCTCCTCTTTGCAAGCCAGTTCTCAACCCATCTACCTGGCCACGTATCCCATGAGCCTTAATCTTTTCTACCAACCTACCATGAGGGACTTTGTCAAACGCCTTACTGAAATCCATATAGACGACATCAACGGCTCGTCCTTCGTCGATCGTTTTTGTCACCTCCTCAAAAAAATTCTACCAGATTCGTAAGGCAAGACTTCCCCTTTGCAAAGCCATGCTGCGTATCCCTAATCAGATCGCAACGCTCTAAGTGCTCATACATCCTATCCCTAAGAATCCTCTCCATCAACTTGCCTACCACTGACGTTAAGCTCACCGGCCTATAGTTACCCGGGTTATCCCTCCTACCCTTTTTAAACAATGGTACCACGTTCGCTATCCTCCAGTCCTCTGGGACCTCACCTGTGTCCAAAGAAGGGACAAAGATTTGCGTCAGAGGCCCAGCAATTTCATCTCTCGCCTCCCTAAGGAGCCTGGGATAAATGCCATCGGGCCCCGGAGATTTATCAGTTTTAATGCTACCGAAAAGCCCTAACACTTCTTCCCTCGTAATGGATAGTTCCTTCAATTGGTCTACAGCTCCCTCGAAGATTGTACCAGACATCAAGCCCCTCTCCTTCGTGAATACCGACGCAAAGTATTCATTCAGGATCTCCCCCATTCCCTCGGACTCTAAACACAATTCCCCTCCTCTGTCCCTGAGGGGACTGATTTTTCCCCTAGCCACCCTTTTGTTCCTGACATAGGAGTAAAACGCCTTTGGATTCTCCTTAACCCTACCGGCCAAAGCCATTTCATGCCCCCTCTTTGCCCTCCTAACTCCCCGTTTGAGATCCCTCCGACTCTCTCTGTACTCCTCCAACGCTTTCTCCGTTCCCAGCTGCTTCCACCTGACATACGCCTCTCGTTTCTTCCTAACCAGGTCTTCTATATCTCTAGTAATCCACGGTTCCCTAATCCTACCTTTCCCATCCTTCCTCCTAACCGGCACATGCCTTTCCTGCACCCATTGCAGTTTTCCCTTGAAAGATTCCCACATGCCTAACGTGGTCTTGCCCTCCAACAGCCTATCCCAGTCTGTATCCCTAAGCTCCTGCCTAATCCGGCTGTATCTAGCCTTCCCCCAATCTAGCACCCTCCCCTTAGGACAGCACTCATCTTTTTCCATTAGTATCCTAAAGTAGACGGAGTTGTGGTCACTATTAGCCACACGTTCACCTACTGCAACCTCAACCACCTGACCCGGCTCATTGCCCAGAACTAAATCCAGTATAGCCCCCTGTCTAGTCGGGCTATCTACATACTGCTCCAAGGACCCTTCCAATACACCATCCGAACCCCCAGCTCTAGGCACCTTCCAATCCACCCCAGGGAGATTAAAATCTCCCACTACATCAACCCTATTCTTCCTACGCTCATCTAAAATGACTCTACATATACCCTCTTCCACTGCCTGCGGGCTGTCGGGTGGCCTGTAGTACACTCCTAGCATAGTAATGGCCCCCTTCCTATTCCTCAACTCCACCCACAGAGACTCAATTCCTACCCCCTCTATATTATCCTCCCTCTGCACCGCTGTGATCTGCTCCCTAACTAACAGCGCCACTCCCCCTCCTCTTTTCGACCCTCCCCTATCACACTAAAACACTTATACCCAGGAATATTTAGCTGCCAGTCCTGCCCCTCCTTTAACCACGTCTCCGTCACTGCAACCACGTCTAAATTCCTCACGAACATCAAGGCCTTAAGTTCATCCATCTTACCCGTCACACTCCTCGCATTAACACAGATGCACTGAAGACCCTCAGGCCCACTCAGATCCTCCTTCTCCAGGGAGATTTTCCTCTCATCTAGACTTACCCTGACCTCCAACTCACTCCCACTCCCAGTGCCTGAGCTGACTCTCTCCTCCCCAACCCCCTCCATATTAGTTCAAACCCTGCTGAAACACTCCAGCTAAAATATGTGTGCCCTTCCCATTTAAATGTTCCCCATCCCACTTGTACAAGTGCCCTCCCCTCACAAAGACTTCCCAGTGGTCGACAAAACTGAAACCCTCTGTCCTGCACCAATCCCTCAGCCACACATTCAGCTGTAGGATCTCATTATTTTTATCCCTGCTATTACTGGGCACTGGCAGCAGCCCAGAGATCGCCACCCTGGAGGCCCTACACTTCAGCCTGGCTCCCAACTCCCTGAACTGTGTACGTATTTCCCCCCTACTCTTCCTTCCTATGTCCTTCTCTCCTACGTGTATAATTACATCTGCCTGGGTCCCTTGGCCCTTCAAAATCCCCTCTACCCTCTCCGACACATCCTGTACCCCAGCTCCAGGGAGGCAGACCACCATCCTGGTGTCCCGCTTTTGCCCACAGAACCACCTATCAATTCCTTTAACCCTCCCATCCCCCACCACTATCTTACATCCAGCCCCTTTCCTTCCCTCTAAGGCATTCTGGTCTTCCTCTCTTGCCCATTCCACCCGAGTTGTCATCTTACCCCTGATATCGTGGGAAACTACCTCTGGGGTAGCCCTTGGAACATAACTCTTCTTTTTCCCCTCTACACTGTCCCTTATCAAACACTCCCAGGACAGGTACAGCACGGTGGTAGGTACAGAGGAAAGCCCCCTCGACACTGTCCCCCATCAAACACTCCCAGGACAGGTACAGCACGGGGTTAGATACAGAGTAAAGCTCCCTCTACACTGTCCCCCATCAAACACTCCCAGGACAGGTACAGCACGGGGTTAGATACAGAGTAAAGCTCCCTCTACCCTGTCCCCCCATCAAACACTCGCAGGACAGGTACAGCACAGGGTTAGATACAGAGTAAAGCTCCCTCTACACTGTCCCCCCATCAAACACTCCCAGGACAGGTACAGCACGGGGTGAGATACAGAGTAAAGCTCCCTCTACACTGTCCCCCCATCAAACACTCCCAGGACAGGTACAGCACGGGGTTAGATACAGAGTAAAGGACCCTCTACACTGTCCCCCATCAAACACTCCCAGGACAGGTACAGCACGGGGTTAGATACAGAGTAAAGGTCCCTCTACACTGTCCCCCATCAAACACTCCCAGGACAGGTACAGCACGGGGTTAGATACAGAGTAAATGTCCCTCTACACTGTCCCCCATCAAACACTCCCAGGACAGGTACAGCACGGGGTTAGATACAGAGTAAATCTCCCTCTACACTGTCCCCCATCAAACACTCCCAGGACAGGTACAGCACGGGGTTAGATACAGAGTAAAGCTCCCTCTACACTGTCCCCCCGTCAAACACTCCCAGGACAGGTACAGCACGGGGTTAGATATAGAGTAAAGCTCCCTCTACACTGTCCCCCCATCAAACACTCCCAGGACAGGTACAGCACGGGGTTAGATACAGAGTAAAGCTCCCTCTACACTGTCCCCCATCAAACACTCCCAGGACAGGTACAGCACGGGGTTAGATACAGAGTAAAGCTCCCTCTACACTGTCCCCCATCAAACACTCCCAGGACAGGTACAGCACGGGGTTAGATACAGAGTAAAGCTCCCTCTACACTGTCCCCCCATCAAACACTCCCAGGACAGGTACAGCACGGGGTTAGATACAGAGTAAAGCTCCCTCTACACTGTCCCCCATCAAACACTCCCAGGACAGGTACAGCACGGGGTTAGATACAGAGTAAAGCTCCCTCTACACTGCCCCCATCAAACACTCCCAGGACAGGTACAGCACGGGGTTAGATACTGGATAAGCTTCCCCGACTCTGTGTCATTCACAATGTAATTTATAACTATCTGAAGTACCTTCTCCTTGATGTATTGTTTAAACTCTTCCACCTTCTTCATCTTCAGTTCCTCCATCGCTCTGAGGAAGGTCCTTTTGTAAGTCTTGTAGAATTTCTCCCTTTTATTCTTTAACAATTTGTCCAACCGATTAACCTGTTTAATTCGCTCGTCCGCATTCCCTCCCAACTGCTTCAGAAAATCATCCTTCAGCTTGTTGGCTTCCTCCTCCAGGCGCATCCACATTGAATCTGGACTGATGTTCAGGAGTTTGGGAAAATCCTCCAATAATAATTCCTGATAGAACACAAACAGTCTTGTATGGAAAGGAGTTAAACCGCACTCAACACTGTCCGAGTCAAACAGACTGAAGAAAGTTACAACACGGAATTCAATAGAGAGCAAATCTACTTCAACCTTGTCTCATCAAACACTCCCAGGACAGGTACAGCACGGGGTTAGATACAGAGTAAAGCTCCCTCTACACTGTCCCCATCAAACACTCCCAGGACAGGTACAGCACGGGGTTAGATACAGAGTAAAGCTCCCTCTACACTGTCCCCATCAAACACTCCCAGGACAGGTACAGCATGGGGTTAGATACAGAGTAAAGCTCCCTCTACACTGTCCCCCCATCAAACACTCCCAGGACAGGTACAGCATGGGGTTAGATACAGAGTAAAGCTCCCTCTACACTGTCCCCATCAAACACTCCCAGGACAGGTACAGCACAGGGTTAGATACAGAGTAAAGTTCCCCTTCACTGTCCCCCCATCAAACACTCTCAGGACAGGTACAGCACAGGGTTAGATACAGAGTAAAGCTCCCTCTGCACTGTCCCACATCAAACACTCCCAGGACAGGTACAGCACGGGGTTAGATACAGAGTAAAGCTCCCTCTACACTGTCCCACATCAAACACTCCCAGGACAGGTACAGCACGGGGTTAGATACAGAGTAAAGCTCCCTCTACACTATCCCCATCAAACACTCCCAGGACAGGTACAGCACGGGGTTAGATACAGAGTAAAGCTCCCTCTACACTGTCCCCCCCATCAAACACTCCCAGGACAGGTACAGCACGGGGTTAGATACAGAGTAAAGCTCACTCAATTCAGCTCCATTGAAAGCACATTTGATTTTTAATTTTGTGTACCTGTTGCTCGCAGAATTGCTGAAAATCTTTAACCTTGCTGTTCATCAACTCCTGAACTGCACTCTCATAAAGTCCCTGGTATTCGTGAGTGAAGTCATCAAATACTCTCCGCAATTCCTGGTCCAACTCTTTAACATATGAGGATTTTTCCTCCTCAGTCACTGTCAGCTGCTTTTCAAAATCATTCTTCAGCTCAGTGACTTTCTTCTCCAGAAGATCCTGCATTGCTCGTGGACTGGTCTTCAATCGTTGTGTAATATCCTGTGTATCTCGCATCTGAAATACAAAACAGAGTCAGTCACAGAGCAAAGCTGCCTCTACACTGTCCCCATCAAACACTCCCAGGACAGGGACAGCACGGGGTTAGATACAGAGTAAAGGTCCCTCTACACTGTCCCCCATCAAACACTCCCAGGACAGGTACAGCACGGGATTAGATACAGAGTAAAGCTCCCTCTACACTGACCCCATCAAACACTCCCAGGACAGGTACAGCACGGGGTTAGATACAGAGTAAAGCTCCCTCTACACTGTCCCCCCATCAAACACTCCCAGGACAGGTACAGCACGGGGTTAGATACAGAGTAAAGCTCCCTCTACACTGTCCCCCCATCAAACACTCCCAGGACAGGTACAGCACGGGGTTAGATACAGAGTAAAGCTCCCTCTACACTGTCCCCCATCAAACACTCCCAGGACAGGTACAGCACGGGGTTAGATACAGAGTAAAGCTCCCTCTACACTGTCCCCCCATCAAACACTCCCAGGACAGATACAGCACGGGGTTAGATACAGAGTAAAGCTCCCTCTACACTGTCCCCCATCAAACACTCCCAGGACAGGTACAGCACGGGGTTAGATACAGAGTAAAGCTCCCTCTACACTGTCCCCCCATCAAACACTCCCAGGACAGGTACAGCACGGGGTTAGATACAGAGTAAAGCTCCCTCTACACTGTCCCCCATCAAACACCCCCAGGACCGGTACAGCACGGGGTTAGATACAGAGTAAAGCTCCCTCTACACTGTCCCCCCATCAAACACTCCCAGGACAGATACAGCACGGGGTTAGATACAGAGTAAAGCTCCCTCTACACTGTCCCCCATCAAACACTCCCAGGACAGGTACAGCACGGGGTTAGATACAGAGTAAAGCTCCCTCTACACTGTCCCCCCATCAAACACTCCCAGGACAGGTACAGCACGGGGTTAGATACAGAGTAAAGCTCCCTCTACACTGTCCCCCATCAAACACTCCCAGGACCGGTACAGCACGGGGTTAGATACTGGATAAGCTTCCCCGACTCTGTGTCATTCACAATGTAATTTATAACTTTCTGAAGTACCTTCTCCTTGATGTATGGTTTAAACACTTCCACCTTCTTCATCTTCAGATCCTCCATCGCTCTGAGGAAGGTCCTTTTGTAAGTCTCGTAGAATGTCTGCTGTTGATTCTTTAACAATTTGTCCAACCGATTAACCTGTTTAATTCGCTCGTCCTCATTCCCTCCCAGCTGCTTCAGAAAATCATCCTTCAGCTTGTCGGCTTTCTCCTCCAGGCGTTTCCGCATTGAATCTGGACTGATTTTCAGAAGTTTGGGAAAATCCTTGAATAGCAATTCCTAATAGAACACAAACAGTCTTGTATGGAAACCGATTAAACCACACTCGATACTGTACGAGTCAAACAGACTGAAGAAAGTAACAACATGGAATTCAATAGAGAGCAAATCTACTTCAAACTTGTCTCATCAAACACTCCCAGGACAGGTACAGCACGGGGTTAGATACAGAGTAAAGCTCCCTCTACACTGTCCCCCCATCAAACACTCCCAGGACAGGGACAGCACGGGGATAGATACAGAGTAAAGCTCCCTCTATACTGTCCCCCCCATCAAACACTCCCAGGACAGGTACAGCACGGGGTTAGATACTGGATAAGCTTCCCCGACTCTGTGTCATTCACAATGTAATTTATAACTATCTGAAGTACCTTCTCCTTGATGTATTGTTTAAACTCTTCCACCTTCTTCATCTTCAGTTCCTCCATCGCTCTGAGGAAGGTCCTTTTGTAAGTCTTGTAGAATTTCTCCCTTTTATTCTTTAACAATTTGTCCAACCGATTAACCTGTTTAATTCGCTCGTCCTCATTCCCTCCCAGCTGCTTCAGAAAATCATCCTTCAGCTTGTCGGCTTTCTCCTCCAGGCGTTTCCGCATTGAATCTGGACTAATTTTCAGAAGTTTGGCAAAATCCTTGAATAGCAATTCCTAATAGAACACAAACAGTCTTGTATGGAAACCGATTAAACCACACTCGATACTGTACGAGTCAAACAGACTGAAGAAAGTAACAACATGGAATTCAATAGAGAGCAAATCTACTTCAAACTTGTCTCATCAAACACTCCCAGGACAGGTACAGCACGGGGTTAGATACAGAGTAAAGCTCCCTCTACACTGTCCCCATCAAACACTCCCAGGACAGGTACAGCACGGGGTTAGATCCAGAGTAAAGCTCCCTCTACACTGTCCCCATCAAACACTCCCAGGACAGGTACAGCACGGGGTTAGATACAGAGTAAAGCTCCCTCTACACTGTCCCCCCATCAAACACTCCCAGGACAGGGACAGCACGGGGTTAGATACAGAGTAAAGCTCCCTCTACACTGTCCCCATCAAACACTCCCAGGACAGGTACAGCACGGGGTTACCTGTCCTGTCCTGGGAGTGTTATTACAGAAGGTCAGGGGGCATGGATTTGGGGGTAGGGTGTTAGCGTGGATAGAGGATTGGCTGTCAAATAGGAGGCAGAGAGTGGGGGTCAATGGGTGCTATTCGGATTGGCGGTTGGTGACTAGTGGAGTGCCTCAGGGGTCGGTGCTGGGGCCTCAGCTATTTACCATTTATATAGATGATCTGGAGGAGGGAACCGAGTGTATGGTATCGAAATTTGCTGATGACACCAAGATTGGTGGAACGGCAAATTTTGCAGAGGGTGTGGAGAGTCTGCAGAAGGATCTAGATAGGCTGGGCAAATGGGCCAGGAACTGGCAAATGGAATTTAATGTTGGCAAGTGCGAGGTGGTCCACTTTGGTAGGAATAATGGTCGGAAGGATTATTACTTACGTGGAGAAAAACTGCAGCAGGCGACGGTGCAGAGGGACCTCGGGGTCCTTGTGCATGAGTCGCAAAAACCCAGCCTGCAGGTGCAGCAGGTGGTCAGGAAGGCGAATGGGATGCTGGCCTTCATAGCGAGGGGGATTGAATATAAAAGTAGGGAGGTCTTGCTGCAGCTGTATAGGGCATTGGTGAGGCCGCAGCTGGAGTTCTGTGTGTAGTTTTGGTCGCCGCACCTGCGCAAAGATATTTTGGCCTTGGAGGGAGTGCAAAGGAGGGTTACTAGGCTGATACCGGAGTTGAGGGGGTTGAGCTAGGAGGAGAGGCTGAATAAATTAGGCTTGTACTCGTTAGAGTTTAGAAGAATGAGGGGAGATCTCATTGAGGCGTATAAGATGATGAATGGGATGGATAGGATAGAGGTGGAGAGACTCTTCCCGCTCAGAAAGGACAGTAGGACTAGGGGGCACAGCCTCAAGATAAAGGGGGGGCGGTTTAGAACGGAGTTGAGGAGGAACTTCTTCACTCAAAGGATGGTGAATCTCTGGAATTCTCTGCCCGTTGAAGTGGTGGAGGCTATCTCGCTAAATATTTTTAAGACGCGGGTTGATGGGTTTTTGATAAGAGAGGGGATTAAGGGTTATGGGGAGAGGGCGGGAATGTGGAACTGAGCCACAACAGATCAGCCATGATCTTATTGAATGGCGGGGCAGGCTCGAAGGGCTAGATGGCCGACTCCTGCTCCTTATGTTCTTACATACAGAGTAAAGCTGCCTCAACACTGACCCCCATCAAACACTCCCAGGACAGGTACAGCACGGGGTTAGATACAGAGTAAAGCTCCCACTACACTGTCCCCCCTCAAACACTCCCAGGACAGTGGCACCGAGAAAAGAATGGTTTGATAGAGCAGACGCAGCACAGATTCATTCAGGGGAAGTTGTGTTTCATGAACTTATTGGATTTCTATGAGGATGTGACCCATGCTGTAGACAGAGGGGAACCGGTGGATGTGGTGTTTTTAGATTTTCAAAAGGCGTTTGATAAGGTGCCTCATAAAAGGTTGCGACAGAAGGTTAGGGTACACGGAGTTGGGGGTAAGGTGTTAGAGTGGATAGAGGATTGGTTGTCTAATAGGAGGCAGAGAGTTGGTATCAATGGGTGCTATTCGGATTGGCGGTTGGTAACTAGTGGAGTGCCCCAGGGATCGGTGCTGGGGCCTCAGCTATTTACCATTTATATAGATGATCTGGAGGAGGGGGCTGAGTGTAGAGTGACGAAATTTACTGATGACACGAAGGTGAGTGGTAAAGCAAATTGTGTGGAGGGCGTGGAAAGTCTGCAGAGGGATCTGGATAGGCTGAGCGAGTGGGCGAGGACCTGGCAGATGGAGTATAATGTTAGCAAGTGTGAGGTTATCCACTTTGGCAGGAATAATAGTAGGAGGGATTATTATTTAAAAGGCGAAAAGCTGCAGCATGCTACGGTGCAGAGGGACCTGGGGGTCCTTGTGCACGAGTCGCAAAAACCCAGCCTACAGGTGCAGCAGGTGGTCAGGAAGGCGAATGGGATGCTGGCCTTCATAGCGAGGGGGATTGAATATAAAAGTAGGGAGGTCTTGCTGCGCTGTATAGGGCATTGGTGAGGCCGCAGCTGGAGTACTGTGTGCAGTTTTGGGCGCCGCACCTGCGCAAGGATATTTTGGCCTTGGAGGGAGTGCAGAGGAGGTTTACTCGGCTGATACCGGAGATGAGGGGGTTGGCCTATGAAGAGAGACTAAATAGACTGGGTCTGTTGCAGTTTCTGGAGGAGCGTGTAAAGGAGCTGGAGGTGGAATTAGAGGAGCTCTGCATAATTCGGGAAGTGGAGGAGGACATAGATAGGAGTTATAAGGAGTTAGTCACTCCTAGAAATAAGTCTTGGGTCACTGCCAGGAAGAGGGGAAAGAAGCAGTTGGGGGGACAATCCCCTGGGGCTGTTCCCCTCCAAAATAGGTTTTCGGTCCTGGAGGCTACAGTTGAGGAGAAATCAACTGGGGATAGCCAAAGGGAGCAGGTCTCTGGGGGTGAGCCTATTGGCAAGCCTCAGGTGGTTAGGGGTAAGAGATTGGGCCTCGTGATTGGGGACTCCACAGTTATGGGGACGGATAGGAGAGTCGGAGGTAAGGGTAGGGACTCAGGGCTGGTGTGTTGCCTACCAGGGGCTGGGGTCCGGGATGTATCGGACAGGGTATTCAGGACTCTTAGGGGAGAGGGAGATCAACCCCAAGTTATAGTTCATGTGGGGACACATGACATAGGGAGATTAAGGGAAGGGGATATTAAGCAAAGATTTATGGAGTTGGGGTGGAAACTAAAGGCCAAGTCTGAAAGAGTGGTTATCTCCGGACTCTTGCCTGTGCCACGGGATAGTTTAGAGAGGAATAGGGAGAGGGAAAGTTTGAACTCGTGGCTGAGGGGATGGTGCAGGAGGGAGGGGTTCAGGTACTTGAGCAATTGGGGCTCATTCTGGGGAAGGTGGGACCTCTATAAGAGTGATGGTCTACACCTGAACCAGAGGGGAATCAATATCCTGGGGGGTAAATTTGCAAAGGCTATGCAGGGAGGTTTAAACTGATTCGGAGGGGGGGAGGGATAGTGAGGAAAGGGGGTGAAAGTGAGGGGGGCATAGTTGGGGAATGCGAGGCACGGCATAGTGGGGGTGGGGCGGAGCAGGGTTTGAAATGCGTATCCTTTAATGCGAGGAGTATTCGCAATAAAGTGGATGAACTTGCAGCGTGGATCAGTACCTGGGACTTTGATGTTGTGGCCATTTCTGAGACATGGATAGAGCAGGGGCAGGAATGGTTGTTGCAGGTTCCGGGGTACAAATGCTTTAGTCGGAGTAGAGAAGGAGGTAGAAGGGGGGGTGGGGTAGCATTGCTAGTCAAGGACTGTATCACAGTGTCGGAGAGGAAGTTTGATGAGGACTTGTCTGTTGAGGTAGTATGGGCGGAGATTAGAAATAGGAGAGGAGAGGTCACCCTGTTGGGAGTCTTTTATAGACCTCCAAAAAGTTCTAGAGAGGTTGAGGAGAGGATTGCGGAGACGATCCTGGTTAGGAGTGAAAGTAATAGGGTAATTGTTATGGGGGACTTTAACTTTACGAATATTGATTGGAATTGCTATAGTTCTAGCTCGCTAGAGGAGTCAGTGTTTGTACAAAGCGTGCAGGAAGGTTTTTTGACTCAGTATGTAGATAGGCCAACTAGAGGTGAGGCTATATTGGATTTGGTGCTGGGAAATGAGCCAGACCAGGTGCTAGACTTGGAAGTTGGTGTGCATTTTGGTGATAGTGACCACAATTCGGTTACGTTCACCTTAGTGATGGGAAGAGATAGGCATGAACCTCGGGTCAGTAGTTTTAGCTGGGGGAAGGGTAATTATGAGGCTATTAGGAGTGAATTAGGAAGCATAGATTGGATTAGGGGATTACAGGGACTGGGAACGTCCGAAATGTGGAGTTTTTTCAAGGAGCAGCTACTGCGAGTCCTTGATAGGTATGTCCCTGTCAGGCATGGTGGATTTGGTAGATCTAGGGAACCGTGGTGCACTAAAAGAGTTGAGTCGATGGTTAAAAAGAAAAAGGAGGCTTATGTTCGGATGAGATTTGAGGGCTCAGATAGTGCACTAGAAAGCTTTAGATTGGCTAGGAGGGAGTTGAAGAGTGAGTTAAGAAGGGCTAAAAGAGGACATGAGAAGACTTTGGCTGATAGGATTAAGGAGAATCCTAAGGCGTTCTATAGGTATGTCAAGAACAGAAGGTTGGTCAGGGCAAGATTAGGGCCAGTTACAGACAGCAGGGGGAAGTTGTGTGTGGAACCGGAGGAGATTGGAGAAGCATTGAACCAATATTTCTCTTCGGTGTTCACGCAGGGGGAAATGAATATAGCTGAGGAGGACATTGGGTTGCAGGGGTGTAAAATAGACAATATTACGGTTGATAAGGGGGATGTGCTGGAAATTCTTGAGGGGCTGAAAATAGATAAGTCCCCTGGTCCGGATGGGATCTACCCTAGGATTCTCTGGGAGGCTAGAGAGGTGATTGCAGAGCCTCTGGCTCTGATCTTCAGGTCCTCATTGGTCTCTGGTGTAGTCCCGGAGGATTGGAGGATAGCGAATGTTGTCCCATTGTTTAAGAAGGGGAACAGAGACTTTGCCGGGAATTATAGACCGGTGAGTCTTACTTCTGTTGTGGGCAAGGTTTTAGAAAAAATTATTAGGGATAGGATTTATAGTTATTTGGAGTGTAATGAATTGATTGGAGATAGTCAGCATGGTTTTGTAGCGGGTAGGTCGTGCCTTACTAACCTTATTGAGTTTTTTGAGAAAGTGACCAAAGAGGTGGATGGGGGTAAGGCAGTTGATGTGGTGTATATGGATTTTAGTAAGGCGTTTGATAAGGTTCACCATGGTAGGCTTCTGCAGAAAATGCAGATGTATGGGATTGGGGGTAATCTAGGAAGTTGGATCAGGAATTGGCTATCAGATAGGAGACAGAGGGTGGTGGTTGATGGTAAATATTCATCATGGAGTTCAGTTACGAGTGGTGTGCCTCAGGGATCTGTTTTGGGGCCACTGTTGTTTGTAATTTTTATTAATGATCTGGATGAGGGTATAGTTGGGTGGATTAGTAAATTTGCTGATGACACCAAAGTTGGAGGTGTGGTAGATTGTGAGGAAGGGTGTCATAGTTTGCAGGGAGACTTAGACAGGTTGCAGAGCTGGGCCGAGAGGTGGCGGATGGAATTTAATGTGGAGAAGTGTGAGGTAATTCACTTTGGTAGGAGCAACAGATGTGTCGAGTATAGGGCTAACGGGAGGACTTTGAATAGTGTGGATGAACAGAGGGATCTAGGTGTATGTGTACATAGATCCCTGAAAGTTGGGAATCAAGTAGATAAGGTTGTTAAGAAGGCGTACGGTGTCTTGGCGTTTATTGGTAGGGGGATTGAATTTAGGAGCCGCAGCGTCATGTTGCAACTGTACACAACTCTGGTGCGGCCGCACTTGGAGTACTGTGTGCAGTTCTGGTCCCCACATTACAGGAAGGATGTAGAGGCTTTGGAGAGGGTGCAGAGGAGGTTTACCAGGATGTTGCCTGGTATGGAGGGGAGATCCTATGAGGAGAGACTGAGGGATTTAGGGTTGTTTTCGTTGGAAAGAAGGTGGCTAAGAGGGGATCTTATTGAAACATATAAGATGATTAGAGGTTTAGATAGGGTGGATAGTGATAGCCTTTTTCCTCGGATGGAGAAAGCTAGCACGAGGGGGCATGGCTTTAAATTAAGGGGGGGTAGCTACAGGACGGATGTCAGGGGTAGGTTCTTTACCCAGCGGGTGGTGAGGGATTGGAATGCCCTGCCTGCTGCAGTTGTAAATGCGCCTAGTTTGGGGGCGTTTAAGAGATCTCTGGATAGGTTTATGGACGAAAAGGGATTGGTATAGGCTAGTGGGTCATTGTTTTTGTAACTGGTCGGCGCAATATCGTGGGCCGAAGGGCCTGTTCTGCGCTGTAATGTTCTATGTTCTATGTACTCGTTGGAGTTTAGAAGGATGAGGGGGGATCTTATAGAGACGTACAAGATAATGAAGGGGATGGATAGGGTAGAGGTAGAGAGATTTTCCCACTTAGAAAGGACAGCAGGACTAGAGGGCACAGCCTCAAGATAAGTGGGGGGCAGTTTAGATCAGAGTTGAGGAGGAACTTCTTCCCTCCAAGGGTGATGACTCTCTGAAATTCTCTGCCTGTTGAAGTGGTGGAGGCTATCTCGCTAAATATATTTAAGTCACGGGTAGATAGGTTTTTGACAGACACGGGAATTAAGGGTTATGGGGAGAAAGCGGGAAAGTGGAACTGATCCACTTCAGATCAGCCATGATCTTATTGAATGGCGGGGCAGGCTCGAAGGGCTAGATGGCCGACTCCTGCTCCTATTTCTTATGTTCTTATGTTCTTATGACAGGTACAGCACGGGGTTGGAACAGAGTAAAGCTCCCTCTACACTGTCCCCCATCAAACACTCCCAGGACAGGTACAGCACGGGGTTAGATACAGAGTAAAGCTCCCGCTACACTGTCCCCATCAAACACTCCCAGGACAGGTACAGCACAGGGTTAGATCTCATTGAGACGTATAAGATGATGAATGGGATGGATAGGATAGAGGTGGAGAGACTCTTCCCACTCAGAAAGGACAGTAGGACTAGGGGGCACAGCCTCAAGATAAAGGGGGGGCGGTTTAGAACGGAGTTGAGGAGGAACTTCTTCACTCAAAGGGTGGTGAATCTCTGGAATTCTCTGCCCGTTGAAGTGGTGGAGGCTGCCTCGCTAAACATTTTTAAGACGCGGGTTGATGGGTTTTTGATAAGAGAGGGGATTAAGGGTTATGGGGAGAGGGCGGGAATGTGGAACTGAGACACGACAGATCAGCAATGATCTTATTGAATGGCGGGGCAGGCTCAAAGGGCTAGATGGCCGACTCCTGCTCCTATTTCTTATGTTCTTCTTATGTAGATACAGAGTAACGCTCCCTCTACACTGTCCCCCATCAAACACTCCCAGGACAGGTACAGCACAGGGTTAGATACAGAGTAAAGCTCCCTCTACACTGTCCCCCCATCAAACACTCCCAGGACAGGTACAGCACAGGGTTAGATACAGAGTAAAGCTCCCTCTGCACTGTCCCCCGCATCAACCACTCCCAGGACAGGTACAGCACGGGGTTAGATACAGAGTAAAGCTCCCTCTACACTGTCCCCCCATCAAACACCCCCAGGACAGGGACAGCACGGGGTTAGATACAGAGTAAAGCTCCCTCTACACTGTCCCCCCATCAAACACTCCCAGGACAGGTACAGCACGGGGTTAGATACAGAGTAACGCTCCCTCTACACTGTCCCCCATCAAACACTCCCAGGACAGGTACAGCACAGGGTTAGATACAGAGTAAAGCTCCCTCTACACTGTCCCCCATCAAACACTCCCAGGACAGGTACAGCACGGGGTTAGATACAGAGTAAAGCTCCCTCTACACTGTCCCCCATCAAACACTCCCAGGACAGGTACAGCACGGGGTTAGATACTGGATAAGCTTCCACGACTCTGTGTCATTCACAATGTAATTTATAACTATGTGAAGTACCTTCTCCTTGATGTATTGTTTAAACACTTCCACCTTCTTCATCTTCAGTTCCTCCATCGCTCTGAGGAAGGTCCTTTTGTAAGTCTTGTAGAATTTCTCCCTTTTATTCTTTAACAATTTGTCCAACCGATTAACCTGTTTAATTCGCTCGTCCTCATTCCCTCCCAACTTCTTCAGAAAATCATCCTTCAGCTTGTCGGCTTTCTCCTCCAGGCGTTTCCGCATTGAATCTGGACTGATTTTCAGAAGTTTGGGAAAATCCTTGAATAGCAATTCCTAATAGAACACAAACAGTCTTGTATGGAAACCGATTAAACCACACTCGATACTGTACGAGTCACACAGACTGAAGAAAGTAACAACATGGAATTCAATAGAGAGCAAATCTACTTCAAACTTGTCTCATCAAACACTCCCAGGACAGGTACAGCACGGGGTTAGATACAGAGTAAAGCTCCCTCTACACTGTCCCCATCAAACACTCCCAGGACAGGGACAGCACGGGGTTAGATACAGAGTAAAGCTCCCTCTACACTGTCCCCCCATCAAACACTCCCAGGACAGGTACAGCACGGGGTTAGATACAGAGTAAAGCTCCCTCTACACTGTCCCCCCATCAAACACTCCCAGGACAGGTACAGCACGGGGTTAGATACAGAGTAAAGCTCCCTCTACACTGTCCCCCCCATCAAACACTCCCAGGACAGGTACAGCACGGGGTTAGATACAGAGTAAAGCTCCCTCTACACTGTCCCCCCCATCAAACACTCCCAGGACAGGTACAGCACTGGGTTAGATACAGAGTAAAGCTCCCTCTACACTGTCCCCCATCAAACACTCCCCAGGACAGGTACAGCACGGGGTTAGACACAGAGTAATTTGTCCATACCGTGCGTAATTCACAGCCTCATTGTATTTGCTAACAGAAGTACCTGTTGCTTGATGTATTTTTCGTGCTCTTCCAACTTCTGATTCTTTAGTTCTTCTCGTCCTTCCATGAATTGCGGTTCCTGACAGAAACCAAACAGTCTTGTATGGAAACTGATTAACCCACACTCGACACTGTCCGAGTCAAACAGACTGAAGAAAGTTACAACACGGAATTCAATAGAGAGCAAATCTTCTTCAACCTTGTCTCATCAAACACTCCCAGGACAGGACAACACAGGGTTAGATACAGAGTAAAGCTCCCTCTACACTGTCCCCCATCAAACACTCCCAGGACAGGTACAGCACAGGGTTAGATACAGAGTAAAGCTCCCTCTACACTGTCCCCATCAAACACTCCCAGGACAGGTACAGCACAGGGTTAGATACAGAGTAAAGCTCCCTCTACAGGGTCCCCCCATCAAACACTGCCAGGACAGGTACAGCACGGGGTTAGATACAGAGTAAAGCTCCCTCTACACTGTCCCCCCATCAAACACTCCCAGGACAGGTACAGCACGGGGTTAGATACAGAGTAAAGCTCCCACTACAGGGTCCCCCCATCAAACACTGCCAGGACAGGTACAGCACGGGGTTAGATACAGAGTAAATCTCCCTCTACACTGTCCCCATCAAACACTCCCAGGACAGGTACAGCACGGGGTTAGATACAGAGTAAAGCTCCCTCTACACTGTCCCCCACATCAAACACTCCCAGGAGAGGTAAAGCATGGGGTTAGATACAGAGTAAAGCTCCCTCTACACTGTCCCCCCATCAAACACTCTCAGGACAGGTACAGCACGGGGTTAGATACAGAGTAAAGCTCCCTCTACACTGTCCCCCACATCAAACACTCCCAGGAGAGGTACAGCATGGGGTTAGATATTGAGTAAAGCTCCCTCTACACTGTTACCCCATCAAACACTCCCAGGACAGGTACAGCACAGAGTTAGATACAGAGTAAAGCTCCCTCTACACTGTCCCCCCATCAAACACTCCCAGGACAGGTCCAGCACGGGGTTAGATGCAGAGTAAAGCTCCCTCTACACTGTCCCCAATCAAACACTCCCAGGACAGGTACAGCACGGGGTTAGATACAGAGTAAAGCTCCCTCTCCACTGTCCCCGCCATCAAACACTCCCAGGAGAGGTAAAGCATGGGGTTAGATACAGAGTAAAGCTCCCTCTACACTCTCCCCATCAAACACTCCCAGGACAGGTACAGCACGGGGTCAGATCCAGATTAAAGCTCCCTCTGCACTGTCCCCCATCAAACACTCCCAGGACAGGTACAGCACGGGGTTAGATACAGAGTAAAGCTCCCTCGACACTGTCCCCATCAAACACTCCCAGGACAGGTAAAGCACGGGGTTCGATACAGAGTAAAGCTCCCTCTACACTGTCCCCATCAAACACTCCCAGGACAGGTACAGCACGGGGTTAGATACAGAGTAAAGCTCCCTCGACACTGTCCCCATCAAACACTCCCAGGACAGGTACAGCACGGGGTTAGATACAGAGTAAAGCTCCCTCTACACTCTCCCCATCAAACACTCCCAGGACAGGTACAGCACGGGGTTAGATACAGAGTAAAGCTCCCTCGACACTGTCCCCATCAAACACTCCCAGGACAGGTACAGCAGGGGGTTAGATACAGAGTAAAGCTCCCTCTACACTGTCCCCCCATCAAACACTCCCAGGACAGGTACAGCACGGGGTCAGATCCAGATTAAAGCTCCCTCTACACTGTCCCCATCAAACACTCCCAGGACAGGTACAGCACGGGGTTAGATACAGAGTAAAGCTCCCTCGACACTGTCCCCATCAAACACTCCCAGGACAGGTACAGCACGGGGTTAGATACAGAGTAAAGCTCCCTCTACACTGTCCCCCCATCAAACACTCCCAGGACAGGTACAGCACGGGGTTAGATACAGAGTAAAGCTCCCTCTACACTGTCCCCCATCAAACACTCCCAGGACAGGTACAGCACGGGGTTAGATACAGAGTAAAGCTCCCTCTACACTGTCCCCCCATCAAACACTCCCAGGACAGGTACAGCACGGGGTTAGATACAGAGTAAAGCTCCCTCTACACTTTGCTCACATGGAAATTATTGATTTGATGGATTTTATGGAGTTTGGTATTGTCTGCAGACATTTCCCTTATATTTGGACATAGCCATTCAGCTTCTGAAGCACAGAGTCCGCACTCCAGCGTTGTCCACATCCGCATCATTACCCTGCTCAATATATTGCAGCAAGGACACAACATTGAACCCTGCAAAATCTCCCAAACATGCCCCGGTCAAGTTCCCAGTAAATCACTCGGCCACAGGAAACCTGTGCCTGCTCCAATACCCGCACTCACCTGGTGGTTGTTTATCGCCAAAGCTATGACTTTTACAAGAACCAACATCACCAGCAGTAACTTCACCGAGTTCCATATGTATTTCTTGCGGTGTTCATGACAGAAGGAATCGACTTCAGATTTGAAAGATTTCTCAAGTTCCTGCGTCTGCTCGTCCTTTTCCCTTCCATTCCCGTCCACACTGCTTCCAACATCAGCCGACAGCTCCTCGGCCTCCTTCTCCACATAAGAACATAAGAACATAAGAAATAGGAGCAGGAGTTGGCCATCTAGCCCTTCGAGCCTGCCCCGCCATTCAATAAGATCATGGCTGATCTGTCGTGTCTCAGTTCCACATTCCCGCCCTCTCCCCATAACCCTTAATCCCCTCTCTTATCAAAAACAGAGTAAAGGCCTCACATCACGCCTCATCAAACCCGGGCGGATCTTGATGCTTCCAAAGAAACTGTCTGTATCACGCTTCTGAACAACACAAAGCACAGGATTAGATCCAGAGTAAAGCTCCCTCTGCACTGTCCCCCCATCAAACACTCCCAGGACAGGTACAGCACGGGGTTAGATACAGAGTAAAGCTCCCTCTACACTGTCCCCCCATCAAACACTCCCAGGACAGGTACAGCACGGGGTTAGATACAGAGTAAAGCTCCCTCTGCACTGTCCCCCCATCAAACACTCCCAGGACAGGTACAGCACGGGGTTAGATACAGAGTAAAGCTCCCTCTACACTGTCCCCATCAAACACTCCCAGGACAGGTACAGCACGGGGTTAGTTACAGAGTAAAGCTCCCTCTACACTGTCCCCCCATCAAACACTCCCAGGAGAGGTACAGCACGGGGTTAGATACAGAGTAAAGCTCCCTCGACACTGTCCCCCCATCAAACACTCCCAGGACAGGTACAGCACGGGGTTAGATACAGAGTAAAGCTCCCTCTACACTGTCCCCCAATCAAACACTCCCAGGACAGGTACACCACGGGGTTAGATACAGGGTAAAGCTCCCTCTACACTGTCCCCCATCAAACACTCCCAGGACAGGTACAGCACGGGGTTAGATACAGAGTAAAGATCCCTCTACACTGTCCCCATCAAACACTCCGAGGACAGGTACAGCACGGGGTTAGATACAGAGTAAAGCTCCATCTACACTGTCCCCCCATCAAACACTCCCAGGACAGGGACAGCACGGGGTTAGATACAGAGTAAAGCTCCCTCTACACTGTCCCCCATCAAACACTCCCAGGACAGGTTCAGCACGGGGTTAGATGCAGAGTAAAGCTCCCACTTCACTGTCCCCATCAAACACTCCCAGGACAGGTACAGCACGGGGTTAGATACAGAGTAAAGCTCCCTCCACTCTGTCCCCCATCAAACACTCCCAGGACAGGTACAGAAAGCGGTGAGATACAGAGTAAAGCTCCCTCTACACTGTCCCCCCATCAAACACTCCCAGGACAGGTACAGCACGGGGTTAGATACAGAGTAAAGCACCCTCTACACTGTCCCCCCATCAAACACTCCCAGGACAGGGACAGCACGGGGTTAGAAACAGATTAAAGATCCCTCCACACTGTCCCCTCCATCAAACACTCCCAGGACAGGTACAGCACGGGGTTAGATACAGAGCAAGTCTCCCTCTACTCTGTCCCCTCATCAAACACTCCCAGGACAGGTACAGCACGGGGTTAGATACAGAGTAAAGCTCCATCTAACTGTCCCCCCATCAAACACTCCCAGGACACGTACAGCACGGGGTTAGAACAGAGTAAAGCTCCCTCTACACTGTCCCCCATCAAACACGCCCAGGACAGGTACAGCACAGGGTTAGTTCCAGAGTAAATCTCCCTCTACACTGTCTCCCATCAAACACTCCCAGGACAGGTACAGCACAGGGTTAGACACAGAAGGAAGCTCCCTCTACACTGTCCCCGATCAAACACTCCGAGGACAGGTAGAGCATGGGGTTAGATACAGGGTAAAGCTCCCTCTGCACTGTCCCCCCATCAAACACTCCCAGGGCAGTTACAGCACGGGGTTAGATACAGAGTAAAGCTCCCTCTACACTGTCCCCCGATCAAACACTCCCAGGACAGGCACAGCACGCGGTTAGATACAGAGTAAAGCTCCCTCTGCACTGTCCCCCCATCAAACACTCCCAGGACAGGTACAGCACAGGGTTAGATACAGAGTAAAGCTCCCTCTACACTGTCTGCCATCAAACACTCCCAGGACAGGTACAGCATGGGGTTAGATACAGAAGAAAGCTCCCTCTACACTGTCCCCGATCAAACACTCCGAGGACAGGTACAGCACGGGTTAGACACAGAGTAAAGCTCCCTCTGCACTGTCCCCAATCAAACAGTCCCAGGACAGTTACAGCACGGGGTTAGATACAGAGTAAATCTCCGTCTACACTGTCCCCCCATCAAACTCTCCCAGGACAGGTACAGCACGGGGTGAGATATTGAGTAAAGCTCCTTCTGCACTGTCCCCCCATCAAAGACTCCCAGGACAGGTACAGCACGGGGTTAGATACAGAGTAAAGCACACTCGACACTGTCCCCCCATCAAACACTCCCAGGACAGGTACAGCATGGGGTTAGATACAGAGTAAAGCTCGCTCCACACTGTCCCCCCCATCAAACACTCCCAGGACAGGTACAGCACGGGGTTAGATACAGAGTAAAGATCCCTCTACACTGTCCCCATCAAACACTCCCAGGACAGGTACAGCACGGGGATAGAAACAGAGTAAAGCTCCCTCTACACTGTCCCCCCATCAAACACTCCCAGGACAGGTACAGCACGGGGTTAGATACAGAGTAAAGCTCCCTCTACACTGTCCACCCATCAAACACTCCCAGGACAGGTAAAGCACGGGGTTAGAGACAGAGTAAAGCTCCCTCTACACTGTCCCCATCAAACACTCCCAGGACAGGTACAGCACAGGGTTAGATACAGAGTAAAGCTCCCTCTACACTGTCCCCCATCAAACGCTCCCAGGACAGGTACAGCACGGGGTTAGATACAGAGTAAAGCTCCCTCTACACTGTCCACCCATCAAACACTCCCAGGACAGGTACAGCACGGGGTTAGATACAGAGTAAAGCTCCCTCTACACTGTCCCCATCAAACACTCCCAGGACAGGTACAGCACAGGGTTAGATACAGAGTAAAGCTCCCTCTACACTGTCCCCCATCAAACGCTCCCAGGACAGGTACAGCACGGGGTTAGATACAGAGTAAAGCTCCCTCTACACTGTCCCCCATCAAACGCTCCCAGGACAGGTACAGCACGGGGTTAGATACAGAGTAAAGCTCCCTCCACACTGTCCCCCCATCAAACACTCCCAGGACAGGTACAGCACGGGGTTAGATGCAGAGTAAAGCTGCCTCTACACTGTCCCCATCAAATACTCCCAGGACAGGTACAGCACGGGGATAGACACAGAGTAAAGCTCCCTCTACACAGTCCCCATCAAACAATCCCAGGACAGGTACAGCACGGGGATAGAAACAGAGTAAAGCTCCCTCGACACTGTCCCCATCAAACACTCCGTGGACAGGTACAGCACGGAGTTAGATACAGGGTAAAGCTCCCTCTGCACTGTCCCCCCATCAAACACTCCCAGGACAGTTACAGCACAGGGTTAGTTCCAGAGTAAATCTCCCTCTACACTGTCCACCCATCAAACACTCCCAGGACAGGTACAGCACGGGGTTAGATACAGAGTAAAGCTCCCTCTACACTGTCCCCATCAAACACTCCCAGGACAGGTACAGCACAGGGTTAGATACAGAGTAAAGCTCCCTCTACACTGTCCCCCATCAAACGCTCCCAGGACAGGTACAGCACGGGGTTAGATACAGAGTAAAGCTCCCTCCACACTGTCCCCCCATCAAACACTCCCAGGACAGGGACTGCACGGGGTTAGATACAGAGTAAAGCTCCCTCTACACTGTCCCCATCAAACAATCCCAGGACTGGTACAGCACGGGGTTAGATACAGAATAAAGTTCCCTCGACACTGTCCCCCCATCAAACACTCCCAGGACAGGTACAGCACGGGGTTAGATGCAGAGTAAAGCTGCCTCTACACTGTCCCCATCAAACACTCCCAGGACAGGTACAGCACGGGGATAGACACAGAGTAAAGCTCCCTCTACACTGTCCCCATCAAACACTCCCAGGACAGGTACAGCACGGGGATAGATACAGAGTAAAGCTCCCTCTACACTGTCGCCATCAAACTCTCCCAGGACAGGTACAGCACGGGGATAGAAACAGAGTAAAGCTCCCTCTACACTGTCCCCCCATCAAACACTCCCAGGACAGGTACAGCACAGGGTTAGACACAGAAGAAAGCTCCGTCTACACTGTCCCCCCATCAAACACTCCCAGGACAGGTACAGCACGGGGTTAGATACAGAGTAAAGCTCCCTCTACACTGTCCCCCCATCAAACACTCCCAGGACTGGTACAGCACGGGGTTAGATACAGAGTAAAGCTCGCTCTACACTCTCCCCATCAAACAATGCCAGGACCGGTACAGCACAGGGTTAGATACAGAGTAAAGTTCCGTCGACACTGTCCCCCCATCAAACACTCACAGGACAGGTACAGCACGGGGTTAGATACAGAGTAAAGCTCCCTCTACACTGTCCCCCCATCAAACACTCACAGGACAGGGACAGCACGGGGTGAGATATTGAGTTAAGCTCCCTCTACACTGTCCCCCAATCAAGCACTCCCAGGACAGGTACAGCACGGGGTTAGATACAGAGTAAAGCTCCCTCTGCACTGTCCCCCCATCAAACACTCCCAGGACAGGGACAGCACCGGGTAAGATACAGAGTAAAGCTCCCTCTACACTGACCCCCGATCAAACACTCCCAGGACAGGTACAGCACGGGGTTAGACACAGAGTAAAGCTTCCACCACACTGTCCCCCCATCAAACACTCCCAGGACAGGTACAGCACGGGGTTAGATACAGAGTAAAGCTCCCTCTACACTGTCCCCCATCAAACACTCCCAGGACAGGTACAGCACAGGGTGAGATACAGAGTAAAGCTCCCTCTACACTGTCTCCCATCAAACATTCCCAGGACAGGTACAGCATGGGGTTAGATACAGAGTAAAGCTCCCTGTGCACTGTCCCCAATCAAACACTCCCAGGACAGTCACAGCACGGGGTTAGATACAGAGTAAAGCTCCGTCTACACTGTCCCCCCATCAAACACTCCCAGGACAGGTACAGAACGGGGTTAGATACAGAGTAAAGCACCCTCTACACTGTCCCCCCATCAAACACTCCCAGGACAGGTACAGCACGCGGTTAGACACAGAGTAAAGCTCCCTTTACACTGTCCCCCATCAAACGCTCCCAGGACAGGTCCAGCATGGGGTTAGATACATAGTAAAGCTCCCTCTACACTCTCCCCATCAAACAATCCCAGGACTGGTACAGCACGGGGTTAGATACAGAGTAAAGTTCCCTCGACACTGTCCCCCCATCAAACACTCCCAGGACAGGTACAGCACGGGGTTAGATACAGAGTAAAGCTCCCTCTGCACTGTCCCCCCATCAAACACTCCCAGGACAGGGACAGCACGGGGTTAGATACAGAGTAAAGCTTCCTCTACACTGTCCCCCCATCAAACACTCCCAGGACAGGTACAGCACGGGGTTAGATACAGAGTAAAGCTCCCTCTACACTGTCCTCCCATCAAACACTACCAGGACAGGTACAGCACAGGGTTAGATACAGAGTAAAGCTCCCTCTACACTGTCCCCCCATCAAACACTCCCAGGACAGGTACAGCACGGGGTTAGATACAGAGTAAAGCTCCCTCTACACTGTCCCCCCATCAAACACTCCCAGGACAGGTACAGCACAGGGTTAGATACAGAGTTACGCTCCCTCGGCACTGTCCCCCCATCAAACACTCCCTTTTTGGTTCATCGAGCTCAACCAGTGCATGTTGGCACTTTATCTTTCTGGGTTGCTTCAGACTCTGGTGATTTGATTTTTGGGTTGTCGTCGCCCTTACCTCTGTAGTATCATCAAGTAGGAGAGTCTGAAAAGAACAAACACACTGTCAGGTTACTGAGTAATGCTGACACGACACACCCATCTACAAACACATTCAAAAATTTCGAACGTGTAATTTAATAAAGATCTCGGCTCTGTCCACACTGTCCCCCATCAAACACTCCCAGGACAGGTACAGCACGGGTTTAGATACAGAGTAAAGCTCCCTCTACACTGTCCCCATCAAACACTCCCGGGACAGGTACAGCACGGGTTTGGATACAGAGTATAGCTCCCTCTACACTGTCCCCATCAAACACTCCCAGGACAGGTACAGCATGGGGTTAGATACAGAGTAAAGCTCCCTCTACACTGTCCCCCCATCAAACACTCCCAGGACAGGTACAGCACGGGGTTAGATACAGAGTAAAGCTCCCTCTACACTGTCCCCCCATCAAACACTCCCAGGACAGGTACAGCACGGGGTTAGATACAGACTAAAGCTCCCTCTACACTGTCCCCATCAAACACTCCCAGGACAGGTACAGCGCGGGGTTAGATACAGAGTAAAGCTCCCTCTACACTGTCCACCCATCAAACACTCCCAGGACAGGGACAGCACGGGGTAAGATACAGAGTAAAGCTCCCTCTACACTGTCCCCCCATCAAACACTCACAGGACAGGGACAGCACGGGGTGAGATATTGAGTTAAGCTCCCTCTACACTGTCCCCCAATCAAGCACTCCCAGGACAGGTACAGCACGGGGTTAGATACAGAGTAAAGCTCCCTCTGCACTGTCCCCCCATCAAACACTCCCAGGACAGGGACAGCACGGGGTAAGATACAGAGTAAAGCTCCCTCTACACTGACCCCCGATCAAACACTCCCAGGACAGGTACAGCACGGGGTTAGACACAGAGTAAAGCTTCCACCACACTGTCCCCCCATCAAACACTCCCAGGACAGGTACAGCACGGGGTTAGATACAGAGTAAAGCTCCCTCTACACTGTCCCCCATCAAACACTCCCAGGACAGGTACAGCACAGGGTGAGATACAGAGTAAAGCTCCCTCTACACTGTCTCCCATCAAACATTCCCAGGACAGGTACAGCATGGGGTTAGATACAGAGTAAAGCTCCCTGTGCACTGTCCCCAATCAAACACTCCCAGAACAGTCACAGCACGGGGTTAGATACAGAGTAAAGCTCCGTCTACACTGTCCCCCCATCAAACACTCCCAGGACAGGTACAGCACGGGGTGAGATATTGAGTAAAGCACCCTCTGCACTGTCCCCCGCATCAAACACTCCCAGGACAGGTACAGAACGGGGTTAGATACAGAGTAAAGCACCCTCTACACTGTCCCCCCATCAAACACTCCCAGGACAGGTACCACAAGGGGTTAGATACAGAGTAAAGCTCCCTCTACACTGTCCCTCCATCAAACATTCCCTTTTTGGTTTATCGAGCTCAACCTCTGCAAGGCGCCTCTTTACCTGTTCCAATGGGTGCCGATTCTGATCACTTCTTTGGCCGCCTACCATCGCTGATTCCTCTCTAGTGACTTCAGAATCGACAGTCTGAAAAGGACAAACAGAACGTGGGGTGACTGAGTAATGCTGACACGACACACTCTACAAACACATTGCAAAATGCTCCAACATGTAATTTAAGAGAGATCTCAGCTCCGTCCACACTGTCCCCCAACCAAACACTCCTAGGACAGGGACAGCACGGGGCTAGATACAGAGTAAAGTTCCCACTGCACTCTCGCCAATCAAACACTCCCAGGACAGGTACAGCACGGGGTTAGATACAGAGCAAAGCTCCCTCTAAACTGTCCCCCGCATCAAACACTCCCAGGACAGGTACAGCACGGGGTTGGATACAGAGGAAGGCTCCCTCTACACTGACCCCATCAAACACTCCCAGGACAGGGACAGCACGGGGTTAGATACAGAGTAAAGCTCCCTCGACACTGTCCCCCATCCCAGGACAGGTACAGCACGGGGTTAGATACAGAGTAAAGCTCCCTCTACACTGTCACACAT